>NW_027198000.1:0-51020 GCF_038502225.1 Cherax quadricarinatus
GACAAGGTTATCTGCCTGATGAACTTATTCCACCTCTAAATCGACAGGATGGGACCACCTCTACTAGTAGTCAAGAGAAAGCGGACCTCTTTGCTGAACACTTTGCTACCAAAATGCAAGTTCCTGATCCAGCAAGGGACCCTCCTTGGCTAGCTGCAAGAACTGTATCAAAACTGTCAGGGGTGACAATAAGGCAGGAGGAGGCATTTCCTTCTTAAATCACTTGACCAAGAAAAGGCTGGCTGGGGTGCCCAGACAAGTTGAGCCTCAAGATTGCTTGAGAAGATGTGCAGACCAGCTAGCAGCACCTCTAACTCGCATCTTTCAGCACTGCCTAGTACAGTGCAAATGGCCCTCCATGGAAAGAGGCAAATGTAGTCCCTGTTCACAAAAAAAGAAGAGCAGAGCAGAAATCAGCAACCTACAGACCAGTGTCACTCCTGTCAATCACTGGTAAGATCCTTGAGACAATAATCTCAAGACAAATGACAGATTTTTTTGACTACCACTCACTACTTTGTGATCGTCAATATGGCTTCAGGAAAGGTTACTCTGCTGCTGATCTGTTGTTAAACCTCCACTAAGTGGCACCAGTCACTGGATGAATCCAAAGTCAGCTGTGTGGTAGCACTGGACATTGCTGGCGCTGACCGGGTGTGGCACCAGGGCCTCTTAGCAAAACTTCAAGCACTGGGAATTGCAGGCTCTACGCTATGTCTCCTCAGTGATTACCTTCATGGTAGATCTCTGGCGTAGTCCTCAATGGAACGGAATCAGCAAGACATCCTATTGGGGCAAGCGTTCCACAAGGAAGTGTGCTGGGTCCACTGTTATGGAATGTCTACTTCAACGACCTTCTTCATCTCATCCCAGAATCACATGCATATGCAGACGACTGTACACTGACATTCACTTATCCAAGAGAAGAAATGCCAGCTGCTCTAAGCTACATCAATCACCAGCTGAGAGCTATATCAGCTTGGGGAAATAGATGGCAAGTAACATTTGCACCTGAGAAAACGCAAATGATGATCGTCTCTAGGCACCATGATGGTAATGCTGGTGCAGTAGTAAGGATGAATGGGAGGATGTTGGCACCTGGAGTAGAAGTTGATATCCTTGGGGTGAAATTTGACTCCAAACTAACCATGAAGAACCATGTTGTAAATTAAATCTTGCAAACAAGGCAGCCAGGAAGCTTACAGCACTTCGCCGCCATATCGCATCTGCTTGACAGTAGGGGGCTTGCAAGATACTGTACGAGGCACAAGTACGCTCACACCTTGAGTATGCTCCACTTTCTGGTTTGCCTGTCCCCCTCTCATCTGCGACTCTTGACAGAGTAGAGAACAGAGCAAGACGTCTCATCTCGCCTGGACCCATCCTGGATGGATCTGTCATTTCAGCAGAGCCTTCAACATAGGAGGGGGATGTGGGTGGCCTTACTGTTATGTACAAGGCCAATATTGTCAAAATACCACACTTGGATCCACTTCGAGGACAGCGCGAAACAAGCTTTTATGCCACAAGACGGGCAGAAAGCAGCAACTTCACTCTGGCTGTACCCTTCTCCAGAACATCACTCCCATCTGAGATCATACATACCCAGGATGACTCGAGTATGGAACACATCTGTTCAGCATAATGATGTCAACGAGATAACGTCCAGTTGATCAAATGAAAATGCTGGCCCACAGATGGCTCCAACTTCATCCTGTTCCCTACTTGTATGTCTCATAACAATAAAAATGCTTTCAAATGAGCTGATGTAGGTAACAGCTCTTAGCTTGTCAATAAAGTTAGGGAATCCTTAACCTGTAAATAGCTTGTCAATAAAGCTAGGGATCCTTAACCTGTCAAACCATGTGTAAATAAAAAAAAAAAAAAAAAAAAAAAAAAAAAAAAAAAAAAAAAAAGAGAAAGAGAGAGAAAGAGAGAGAGAGAGAGAGAGAGAGAGAGAGAGAGAAAGAGAAAGAGAAAGAGAGAGAGAGAGAGAGAGAGAGAGAGAGAGAGAGAGAGAGAGAGAGAGAGAGAGAGAAAGAGAAAGAGAGAGAGAGAGAGAGAGAGAGAGAGGGGGGGAAGATGATGATCCACTCTGAAGACAGCGTGAAGCAAGCTTTTATGCCACAAGACGGGCAGAAAGCAACAACTTCACTCTGGCTGTACTCTTCTCCAGAACATCACTTCATCTGAGATCATTCATCCCCAGTATGACTCGGGTATGGAACACATTCGTACAGCATTATGATGTCAACGAGATAAAGTCAGTTGGTTAAATGAAAATGCTGGCCCACAGATGGCCCCAACTTCATCCTGTTCCCTACTTGTATGTTTCATAACAATAAAAATGCTTTCAAATGAGTTGATGTAGGTAACAGCTCTTAGCCTGTCAGTGAAGTTAGGAAACCTTAACCTGCACATAGCTTGTCAATAAAGCTAGGGATCCTTAACCTAACGCTATCAAACCCTGTGTAAAAGAGAGAGAGAGAGAGAGAGAGAGAGAGAGAGAGAGAGAGAGAGAGAGAGAGGAACAGATCACACGTGCATGCCTGAACACTATTTGTGGCTGCAGTTATTGTTCAATTTAATAATATTTGTTTTGACGTAAATAATATTTGTCACATTATTTGTTAACAGGATGTGTAACACGAACTCAAATATTTATACGAAAAATACACACAAATTTATATACAAATTAATAAATATGATATCGTGCTTGGTGTATATTACATGCTGTATAATATACACCACCACCATCAGCAAGCGACGAGCATATACATCACGAGAATGGATTTCCAGTAAGGAAAACGGCTTAAGTGCTCTTTTATGCAAGAATTCACTGCTCTACGTGCTCGACTACTCTCCTTACAGGTCCCGGAAATATTCTGGTTGTGTGGTAGTTCTGGTGAAACCAAAAATATTTCTGGTGGTTAAGTACGTTCGGTGAGCCCAGGAATATACTGTTCGTTATTTTGTCTCACTGGAAGGTAAATATTCCTCCCTCATGTTGGTTTCGTAGGACACTGAGTCTACACCCAAGTCTTAGGCCAAACCTTTAATATAATGAGGCCACCGAGGTAATAGTTCTTGGAGACCGCGGTCCAACAGACGGAACATGGTCAGTAGTAGTTTGCTTTACATATTTTCTTTTAATGACAGAAAA
The DNA here is from genome assembly GCF_038502225.1 of Cherax quadricarinatus. Lineage (NCBI taxonomy): Eukaryota > Metazoa > Arthropoda > Malacostraca > Decapoda > Parastacidae > Cherax > Cherax quadricarinatus. Next base: position 3,164 of record NW_027198000.1, read on the forward strand.
TTGCAGAAAATTTTTGGATTTTTTATCCTTAATTAATCTGAAAGTGTCTTCTATTATTTGCAGGTATTTTGTTCAATCTACCTTGTCTCCATCCAAAATAATAGAAAAAATTTATTAAAATTTGCAACCTTTCAGTCCATTGTACCAGTGCTTTACATTGGCATTAATGCTCGTTTGTAAGCCCATGCAATAAGTTCTGCAACACGCAGCAACAAGCGGATGTATATACGGAGAAAGAATGCAGTTAGTAGGATTCAACCCCACGTGTAGAGACTGGCAGAGCTTCGACTCTAAGGCGTCAACCTACATGTGGGTTCCAATCGAGCTGACTGGGATATACAATATATATTGGATATATTGTATAGAGTATACAATTATATACAATATATATGTCGTGCCAAATAGCAAGAACCCATTTAAAATTAAATCCTCTAAAATTTTCTCTTATACGTTCAGAGAGATATACATTTTTTTTTATTTAAGGTGATGTAAAAATTAATACCTATGCACCAAAAGCACCTTAGAAAACTTACCTAACCTTATAACAAGCTCAATTTAATTTAAATTAATTCAACTGAATCTATATTAGATAAGTTTACAATAATTTAATAATTAACAGACACAATGAAATATATATTTTTCAGAATGAATTTTGCAAATATTCTCAGAATGATTTTTCAGAACGAGTTTTGTGAAATAATTGCATACGCAAACTTTCACTTGCCTTATCGGCAACAACAACGGTGCAATTTAAGCCAAAATTGTAAGTTTTACCTATTCGGCACGACATTATATATGTATATATGTATATATATATATATATATATATATATAATATATATATATATATATATATATATATATATATATATATATATATATATATATATATATATATATATATATATATATATATATTGTTGGATTATGTATTGGTAGATAAAAGACTGTTGAGTAGACTTCAGGATGTACATGTTTATAGAGGGGCCACAGATATATCAGATCACTTTCTAGTTGTAGCTACACTGAGAGTAAAAGGTAGATGGGATACAAGGAGAATAGAAGCATCAGGGAAGAGAGAGGTGAAGGTTTATAAATTAAAAGAGGAGGCAGTTAGGGTAAGATATAAACAGCTATTGGAGGATAGATGGGCTAATGAGAGCATAGGCAATGGGGTCGAAGAGGTATGGGGTAGGTTTAAAAATGCAGTGTTAGAGTGTTCAGCAGAAGTTTGTGGTTACAAGAAAGTGGGTGCGGGATGGAAGAGGAGCAATTGGTGGAATGATGATGTAAAGAGAGTAGTAAGGGAGAAAAAGTTAGCATATGAGAAGTTTTTACAAAGTAGAAGTGATGCAAGGAGGGAAGAGTATATGGAGAAAAAGAGAGAGATTAAGAGAATGGTGAAGCAATGTAAAAAGAGAGCAAATGAGAGAGTAGATGAGATGTTATCAACAAATTTTGTTGAAAATAAGAAAAAGTTTTGGAGTGAGTTTAACAAGTTAAGGAAGCCTAGAGAACAAATGGATTTGTCACTTAAAAATAGGAGAGGAGAGTTATTAAATGGAGAGTTAGAGGTATTGGGAAGGAGGGAATATTTTGAGGAATTGTTAAATGTTGATGAAGATAGGGAAGCTGTGATTTCGTGTATAGGGCAAGGAGGAATAACATCTTGTAGGAGTGAGGAAGAGCCAGTTGTGAGTGTGGGGGAAGTTCGTGAGGCAGTAGGTAAAATGAAAGGGGGTAAGGCAGCCGGGATTGATGGGATAAAGATAGAAATGTTAAAAGCAGGTAGGGATATAGTTTTGGAGTGGTTGATGCAATTATTTAATAAATGTATGGAAGAGGGTAAGGTACCTAGGGATTGGCAGAGAGCATGCATAGTTCCTTTGTATAAAGGCAAAGGGGATAAAAGAGAGTGCAAAAATTATAGGGGGATAAGTCTGTTGAGTATGAGGAAATGGTATGGTGATACCGACAAGATGTGGAAAAAGACACTTATGTACAGTTCAGGACATTTATTAAAGGAAACGTTTCGCCACGAGTGGCTTCTTCAGTCCTAATACTGAAGAAGCCACTCGTGGCGAAACGTTTCCTTTAATAAATGTCCTGAACTGTACATAAGTGTCTTTTTCCACATCTGTTGAGTATACCTGGTAAAGTGAATGGTAGAGTTATTATTGAAAGAATTAAGAATAAGACGGAGAATAGGATAGCAGATGAACAAGGAGGCTTTAGGAAAGGTAGGAGGTGTGTGGACCAGGTGTTTACAGTGAAACATGTAAGTGAACAGTATTTAGATAAGGCTAAAGAGGTCTTTGTGGTATTTATGGTTTTGGAAAAGGCGTATGACAGAGTGGATAGCGGGGCAGTGCGGCAGATGTTGCAGGTGTATGGTGTAGGAGGTAGGTTACTGAGAGCAGTGAAGAGTTTTTACGAGGATAGTGAGGCTCAAGTTAGAGTATGTAGAAAAGAGGGAAATTATTTCCCAGTAAAAGTAGGCCTTAGACAAGGATGTGTGATGTCACCGTGGTTGTTTAATATATTTATAGATGGGGTTGTAAGAGAAGTAAATGCGAGGGTCTTGGCAAGAGGCGTGGAGTTAAAAGATAAAGAATCACACATAAAGTGGGAGTTCTCACAGTTGCTCTTTGCTGATGACACTGTGCTCTTGGGAGATTCTGAAGAGAATTTGCAGAGATTGGTGGATGAATTTGGTAGGGTGTGCAAAAGATGAAAATTAAAAGTGAATACAGGAAAGAGTAAGGTTATGAGGATAACAAAAAGGTTAGGTGATGAAAGATTGGATATCAGATTGGAGGGAGAGAGTATGGAGGAGGTGAATGTATTCAGATATTTGGGAGTGGACATGTCAGCGGATGGGTCTATGAAAGATGAGGTGAATCATAGAATTGATGAGGGGAAAAGGGTGAGTGGTGCACTTAGGAGTCTGTGGAGACAAAGAACTTTGTCCTTGGAGGCAAAGATGGGAATGTATGAGAGTATAGTTTTACCAACGCTCTTATATGGGTGTGAAGCATGGGTGATGAATGTTGCAGCGAGGAGAAGGCTGGAGGCAGTGGAGATGTCATGTCTGAGGGCAATGTGTGGTGTGAATATAGTGCAGAGAATTCGTAGTTTAGAAGTTAGGAGGAGGGCTGAGGAAGGGTTGTTGAGGTGGTTCGGACATGTAGAGAGAATGGAGCGAAACATTATGACTTCAAGAGTGTATCAGTCTGTAGTGGAAGGAAGGCGGGGTAGGGGTCGGCCTAGGAAAGGTTGGAGGGAGGGGTAAAGGAGGTAGATTGGTAAAGCACTGCGTACCTTGTCCTAAGGTTCGTAGGTTCGAGTCTCCTTCAGCCAGAGATCAGTGTTTGTGTATATTTCGCATGCTATCGCGAATTCCTTGCATTGTTCAAATCTCTGGTAAGGCTGATGCATGCAGGGGATGAGATGAAAAGCTGTAAGCCTTCTCCCTGAAAGCTGGCTGCCTTGGATCAAACGTGTAGCTCATGCTACACGTCAAGGTATTGGTCCAGTGTGGGTAGATTGGTAAAGCACTGCGTACCTTGTCCTAAGGTTCGTAGGTTCGAGTCTCCTTCAGCCAGAGATCAGTGTTTGTGTATATTTCGCTTGCTCTCGCGAATTCCTTGCATTGTTCAAATCTCTAGTAAGGCGGATGCATGCAGGGGATGAGATGAAAAGCTGTAAGCCTTCTCCCTGAAAGCTGGCTGCCTTGGATCAAACGTGTAGCTCATGCTACACGCCAAGGTATTGGTTCAGTGTGGGTAGATTGGTAAAGCACTGCGTACCTTGTCCTAAGGTTCGTAGGTTCGAGTCTCCTTCAGCCAGAGATCAGTGTTTGTGCATATTTCGCTTGCTCTCGCGAATTCCTTGCCTTGTTCAAATCTCTAGTAAGGCTGATGCATGCAGGGGATGAGATGAAAAGCTGTAAGCCTTCTCCCTGAAAGCTGGCTGCCTTGGATCAAACGTGTAGCTCATGCTACACGCCAAGGTATTGGTGTAGTGTGGGTAGATTTGTAAAGTACTGCCTACCTTGTCCTAAGGTTCGTAGGTTCGAGTCTCCTTCAGCCAGAGATCAGTGTTTGTGTATATTTCCCTTGCTCTCGCGAATTCCTTGCATTGTTCAAATCTCTAGTAAGGCTGATGCATGCAGGGGATGAGATGAAAAGCTGTAAGCCTTCTCCCTGAAAGCTGGCTGCCTTGGATCAAACGTGTAGCTCATGCTACACGCCAAGGTATTGGTCCAGTGTGGGTAGATTGGTAAAGCACTGCGTACCTTGTCCTAAGGTTCGTAGGTTCGAGTCTCCTTCAGCCAGAGATCAGTGTTTGTGTATATTTCGCTTGCTCTCGCGAATTCCTTGCATTGTTCAAATCTCTAGTAAGGCTGATGCAGGCAGGGGATGAGATGAAAAGCTGTAAGCCTTCTCCCTGAAAGCTGGCTGCCTTGGATCAAACGTGTAGCTCATGCTACACGCCAAGGTATTGGTTCAGTGTGGGTAGATTGGTAAAGCACTGCGTACCTTGTCCTAAGGTTCGTAGGTTCGAGTCTCCTTCAGCCAGAGATCAGTGTTTGTGTATATTTCGCATGCTCTCGCGAATTCCTTGCATTGTTCAAATCTCTAGTAAGGCTGATGCATGCAGGGGATGAGATGAAAAGCTGTAAGCCTTCTCCCTGAAAGCTGGCTGCCTTGGATCAAACGTGTAGCTCATGCTACACGCCAAGGTATTGGTCCAGTGTGGGTAGATTGGTAAAGCACTGCGTACCTTGTCCTAAGGTTCGTAGGTTCGAGTCTCCTTCAGCCAGAGATCAGTGTTTGTGTATATTTCGCATGCTCTCGCGAATTCCTTGCATTGTTCAAATCTCTAGTAAGGCTGATGCATGCAGGGGATGAGATGAAAAGCTGTAAGCCTTCTCCCTGAAAGCTGGCTGCCTTGGATCAAACGTGTAGCTCATGCTACACGCCAAGGTATTGGTCCAGTGTGGGTAGATTGGTAAAGCACTGCGTACCTTGACCTAAGGTTCGTAGGTTCGAGTCTCCTTCAGCCAGAGATCAGTGTTTGCGTATATTTCGCATGCTCTCGCGAATTCCTTGCATTGTTCAAATTTCTAGTAAGGCTGATGCATGCAGGGGATGAGAGGAAAAGCTGTAAGCCTTCTCCCTGAAAGCTGGCTGCCTTGGATCAAACGTGTAGCTCATGCTACACGCCAAGGTATTAGTCCAGTGTGGGTAGATTGGTAAAGCACTGTGTACCTTGTCCTAAGGTTCGTAGGTTCGAGTCTCCTTCAGCCAGAGATCAGTGTTTGTGTATATATATATATACATATATATATATATATATATATATATATATATATATATATATATATATATATATATATATATATATATATATATATATATATATATATATATAAAACAAGTTGGCCGTCTCCCACCGAGTCATCGTGACCCAAAAAGAAAGAAAATCCCCAAAAAGAAAATACTTTCATAATCATTCAACACTTTCACCTCACCCACACATAATCTCTGTTTTTGCAGAGGTGCCCAGAACACAACAGTTTAGAAGCATATACGTATAAAGATACACAACATATTTCTAGTAATCAAGTCGTCTATATAAAAATAACCGGTTTCCCTGAATCCCTTCACTAAATATTACCCTGCTCACACTCCAACAGCTCGTCAGGTCCCAAATACCATTCGTCTCAATTTACTCCTAACACGCTCACGCATGCTTGCTGGAAGTCCAAGCCCCTCACCCACAAAAGCTCCTTTACCTCCTCCCTCCCTCCAACCTTTTCGAGGACGACCCCTACCCCGCCTTCCTTCCCTTACAGATTTATACTCTCTACATGTCATTCTACTTTGATCCATTCTCTAAATGACCAAACCACTTCAACAACCCCTCTTCAGACCTCTGACTAATACCTTTAACTCCACATCTCCTAATTTCCACACTCCGAATTCTCTGCATAATATTTACACCACACATTACCCTTAGACAGGACATCTCCACCGCCTCCAGCCGCCTCCTCGCTGCGGCATTTACAACCCAAGCTTCACACCCATATGAGAGTGTTGGTACCACTATACTTTCGTATATTCCCTTCTTTGCCTCCATAGATAATGTTTTTTGTCTCCACATATACCTCTATGCACCACTCACCTTTTTTACTTACTCAATTCTGTGGTTAACCTCATCCTTCATACATCCATCCGCTTACACGTCAACCCCCAAATATCTGAAAACATTCACTTCTTTCATACTCATCCTCTCCAATTTGATATCAAATTTTTCTTTATCTAAATCATTTGATACCCTCATCACCTTACTCTTTTCTATGTTAACTTTCAACTTTCTACTTTCATATATAAATATATATACAGGACAAGCCACGCGGGGGTGGAAGCCTTTAGCTTAAGTACTTTCACACTTCTCTTTGTCATCAGGAGCAGTGCAAAGTTGCAAGGGAGCAACCAAAGCAGAGAGAAGGGTCTCAGAGTAGCGTAGGTGTCACCGTCCACGGTTACCCTTAGACTGGGTTAGTGGTCGATGCCAACCCCACCCTTCCATCATCCCCCTACTCCCCATATGGGGTAGGAAGATTTCTGAGATGTCAAGTATGAAATTATAAGATATAAAAAGCCAGCCCTAAGGTTTTTCTAATCGTTTATAACAGGTCATGTGGTTTGAGAAAATAAGTTTCTCGTTAGATAGTGTAGACATAGATTCCTATTATGTTGAGTTACCTTCTCAAATAATGAATGAAAGGAATACAATGTGCTCTTTGTCCGTTTGAATGTCCTGCTCTGACGTACTCGAATGTTCTACCGATGTATTCAGAAGTATCTCTTCCTAAATACTGTATACTATTTTTCTCAGTGTCGGTTAATATGCCATACATGGGGATCTTCTATGCCTGTCCGATAATACTTCTATGATCTTAAATTCTATTAATAGCCTTTAACCTCTCCTTACGTTATCTCGTTATCTTGTGTGCTTGTCACTGTATGGTACATTAACAGCTACACGCGTTATATAACCATCACAACTGACGTGGGTTGAAGTTTCGGTGCGTAGACACTGGTCAGGCGTTACCAATCCATCAACCCACCTGGCATAATGAACAATCCTGTGATTTTGTATAGCATTGTTGTGTACAATGGACTCTACTAAATAGTTATCGAGCTTGTATAACCCATAATTTGAGTTGTATACTGTATTCCTTTCATGTTTCAAGAGGGAAGATTCAATTACGTTTCTTTCCATGACAGAACTATTTGGTACTATAATCTAGGCAGCATTCCACCCCGGTGGGTGATTACATGCACTAACGTGGTTAAAGATAGCATTCGACTCCTTCCCTGTCCTGACTGAGTATTTATGCTGGGCAATTCTGGTTTCCAGGAATTTATCTGTTTGACCGATATATGAGAGAGGACACTGAGTACATGGGACCTTGTAAACCCCACCAACTTTGTTGGAGGATGTGTTTTTAATCAGCCATAGTTTCACTGCCCCCGTGGTTTTGAAAGCAAGGTTTATATTGATCTTTTTTAATGCCTCACGCAGGCAAGCCAGCTTCTAATTGTATGGTAAAACTACTACATTTTCCATGGCCATCGCTTCTTTAGGTTCAGTCCTGTAGAAAGTCTTTTTTGCTGACATTAGTGCCTTCTCGACAAAATCCGTAGGATATCTTAGTTTTGTGGTTGTATTGAATATCTTGCTGATTTCGTCCTCTAGGTTCTCTGGATTGCAAATCGCATGAGCAAGGAGGCTTTAGGAAGGTATGGGTGTGTAGACCAAGTGTTTATAGTGAAGCATATAGGTGAACAGTATTTAGATAAAGGTAAAGACGTTGTCGTTGCATTTATGGATTTGGAAAAGGTATATGACAGGATAGGTAGGAGAGCCATTAATGTGGCAGATGTTTCAGATATATGGAATAGGTGGTAGGTTACTGGAAGTAGTTAAGAGTTTTTATGAGGATAGTGAGGCTCAGGTTACAGTACATAAGAGGGAGGGAGATTATTTCCAAGTAAAAGTAGGGGTGCGTGATGTCACCATGTTTTTTCAATATACTTAATGATGGGGTTGTAATATAAGTGAATGCTCGAATGTTGGCAAGAGGTGTGGGATTAAAAATCTAACACAAAGTGGGAGCTGTGAGAGTTTACTTTTGCTCTTCGGAAATTATGAAGTTGCAGAGGTCAGTGAGCGAGTTCGTAACGTATGTAGAAGAAATTAAAGTTAAATGTAGGAAAGAGCAAGGTGATGAGGATAACAAAAAAAAATTACTTAGTGAAAGATTGGATATCAGATTGGAGGGAGTATGAAGGAAGTGACTGTATTAAGATATTGGGGAATGGACTTGTCAACAGATAGGTCTATGAAATACTAGGTGAATCACAGAACTAATGAGCTCACCACTGAGGAGTCTGTGGAGACAAAAAAAAGTTATCCATGAAAGCAAAGAGGGAAATTTCTGAGAGTACAGTGGTGCCAACGCTCTTATATGGTGCGAAGCATGGGTAATGAATGATGCGACACGTAGAAGGCTGGAGGGCAATGTGCGGTGTGAATATACTGCAGAGACTCCGTAGTTCGAAGACTAAAAGGAGGTGCGGGGTTACTAAAAGTATTATCCAGAGGGCAGAGGAAAAGTTGTTGAGGTGATTTGGACATTTAGAGAACATGGAATGAAACAGAATGACTTGGAGGGCATATACATCTGTAGTGGAAGGAAGGCGTGGTAGGGGTCGTCCTAGGAAGGGATGGAGGGTGTGAAGGAAGTTTTGTGTGCGAGGAGCTTGGACTTCCAGCAAGGGTGCATGAGCATGTTAGACAGCAAGTGGAGACGAATGGTTTTTATGACTTGATGTTCTGTTGGCGTGTGAGCAAGGTAACATTTATGAAGGGATTTACGGAAACGGGCAGGCCGAACTCAAGTCCTGGAGGTAGGAAGTACAGTGGCGGCACTCTGAAGGAGAGGTGTTTAAATGTTTCAGTTCATCTTTAGTGTAGACATGCCTCTGGCAAGACAGTAATGGAATGAATGAGGATGAAAGTGTTTCTTCCTTATCAGGTTAACCTGCCTTTGTCTTAAATTCCACTCTCTTTGCTATGTGCTGGTTATTTGTGTATGTTTTACGCCTTTTTGTAATTATGAATAAATGAAGTATCTCGACGCTACCCTAGATTACCCTGATATTTGTACACAATGAAACATCCTCTCATCCGTTCGGTCCTTAATTTCTTTATTTGATGTAATATATTGATTTACAATCATTATTAGAGAAGCTTTTATACTAAAGCGCCAAATTACGTGATCTAGAGCACCTCAAATAAATGGCAGCATCTTACACTCTCACTGACCGAAGTTATGTAGAAATGACCTTATTTTTAAATTTAAATTGGCAAAGATTTGTTCAGAATTTAAGCTCCTGCTAAGAAGATTTTTTTGGCTTTTATAAAAGTGGCAAGATGAGGTTATCTAGGATTCCAAGATACAGCATCATCACAGATATTACAATTAGATCATTTCCATGATCACACAATTTATTCTGACTCCTCATTAATACCTTAGTTGACTATATTACAGTGAAAATGTTGGCAAAATTACTGATAATATGCTTAATAAATGGCAACAAGTGCAAATATTGGGACAATTTGTGTCAACATTTCGGTCTCCAGGAGCTTTGTGAAGCCTAGTTACGGCCTGACAAAGCCGTAGGGAAAGCAGCAGGGAAGTGGGTGACACCCAGCAGGGAAGGAGAAAAAATGGTTGACAGACAGCATAGCGTAAGAATAGTAGACGACGTACAGCAGGGCCTGAGAGATAGTGACAGACAGCAGCATGTGACAGACAGCAAAAGGTGACAGGCACCTGCCGGTTTCGGATAGGATAAGTTGACAAACAGCGGTGACGGAGAGTCTAACAGCTAACAGCGGGTATGGGACAGCATAATGCATGGCAAGACTGGCCACAGGGGACGGTACGGGGCAAAGCTTGAAGCCGGGTACAGCAAAACTTCATTCCTCAGGATAATTCCCTGCATCAACAATTATGGAGCTTATGTGTGCTAATCCACAGGTAATTGGCCTCAACTGGCAATTCATTCTCAAACAAAAAAAATGGTTAAACATGGAGAGAATTATCAATTTGAGTTTCATTGTCGAGTTAATTGGTTGAAATTGCATAAAGGATTATTCCACACAACGACGGCTAACCTCAACGGGGCAGTCAAGATCAATTTACTTGGGGAAAACAGGTTGAGAGAAATGTTCAGTGAATGTATATGTTGCATTTTTAGAAAGCGTTAAGAATAAATAAACGATACAGTATTATAAACATTGCAATACAAATGTTTAGTTGTCATCATAATATCAACAGTAGACTCAAAGGGAGTGAAACATAGCATTCAGGAAATAAATGAAAATAATCCAATTAGCGTTACATTAAGACATTATGAGATCATGCTAAAATCATTAATACCAAATCTATTATATAAAGAAATGTCAAACTTAATACTCAGAGGTGGTAACAAAGATATTTAAAAAATGTAGATAGGAAAAGATCTACTAAATTATAATGATTTAAGACAGTCAGGAGTTGGCTTCACATTATCATTTAAAACACTGAAGAACTTGCAACTTCACTTCAGAAGTTCTCCTCCACACAACGTGACAAGACTTCTTGGAATGCCTGTAAATGAATTACTCTCTCCTTTCTTGAATGTTATTTCACTGCCACTAAAAGTCTTTACAACTAATCGACTCTTGAGTTAATTTTTCATATTGTAAATTATATCACCTTTAGCTTTCAATCTCTGCTACAACTGAAGCTTAAGGGTAAACTACTAGTCAGTCATGTCACTAAAATCATTCCAACTGTGCTTTACCAATCAGGTCACTAATTCATCTCTTAACTCGTCAGATCACCAACAGTTGCCAAGTGCTACTCCGCCAGCAACACTATGCTAATTCAACTCATTAGATAACCAACAGCTTGAAGGCTTTTCCAAGCGATTAAGCACCTCGTTAGCGTATGTGATAACTAAGCTCAAGAGGATCAAACGTCGACTCGGGATAATTAGCAAGGTTAATAAAACGCTTCGCTAGACGAAAACTCGTGTCGTATCATCGAACACTAGAGAATTATTCTTGACACAGATTTTATGACTGCGAATGTTGAAAGTCTATATGATATTAAGTAATTTAAGTCCATTCTGAGGTATTATATTTACTAGGACAAATTTTAGTCATACGAGGACCAGTTAGGTGGATCACAGGGTCAAGTGACCGAGGCCTTTTCCTGACTTTCTAGTCCACCAGCAAAATATCAGTACATGTATTTTCTATTTAAGCTTCCATAAAAACTAAATTGTAGATCGCTGTTTAGAAAACAAGAGAAAAGCTTGCTAGTAGGACGGAGTTTGGATTTTTCGTTAAGCCCCACAAACTGCGGTTATCTCTGTCGCTCTTGGGATCAAATACTTTACTCTCAGAAAAAACTAAAAGAGAACGCGGATATATACCTTGAATTTAGCCACCCAAAATCATCAATTCTAATCCTAGGTCAATACTGGAATGTTACACTGGTGTGTTCCTACATGAAACATATCAATCGTTACCTATATGTACCAGCACGATATCCAGCAGCCGCAAACTGGTCATCCCTTTGGGGTGCCATACAGTTACCACAAGGGCTATAGAGTAAAATGGTTAATTATATAATTTGCCCCAAAGGAGTGTATATTTCAGCATTTCACATCTGAAATGCTTAGTGAAACTCGCTTGGTTTGGGCTGAAAAGGCCACGGTTAACAGACTGGAATAGGATAGCCCTGATCACCTTGTGTCTGCCCAGAACTGCAGTTTAATCAGCGTTACAAGAGATTAAGACTTACCTTGCTCGTGTAACGTGAGCTATGGCGTTGACAGCACCATTAAGACCTATATCGTTCACTTGAATGGACTGAAGGCTCGAGTGTCTCGGAGAATGTTGCACTGAGGTTCACCGCTTTGTCGGAAATGTTCGTTGCTATCACTCGCTACCGGTTGCACTACACTATTCAGTTCCATCATTCGTTCATAGTTCCGTGGTATTATCCACAACAGGAAGAACAAGGGTACGCAGTAGCACTCCTTGATTAGTTCTACCTCGAATTTTTTGGCTTGTTTTATGGAACTAATCTAACTTTCCTAGTTTCCTGAGAGTGTCAGAATGAACAAGAATCAAGAACACACTTGTCACTACTGTCCTTTTGTCTTTTGTTCGATAAGGAGTCAACGCCCTTGTGACACACATCCTCATCTGTTCCTTGAAGTAATCTGAGCCCCGCCCGTGCTCCTCGCCCTCCTCAGTGTCTCCACAAAGGATAAGCTGAACTTAGCTCTATTTCTCTTCCTTGCTAAACATTGCAACAATATTCAATACAAGATTGTAGATTTCTTGTTATCATAATAGTCCCAGATTGTAGATAATGTGGGTGTAGGATTTTCCTTAATTTTTTTGCTAAGGAGAAAGAGTAATTACTCTCGTTTAATCCTCACTGTGTAGTCGATCACGAACTAGCAAGGAGAGGAAAGTGTAGCTTATGACGCTTGGGTACAGCATATGGGTTTGGTTAATATGTTCATGAGGAAGAGTCCAACAGCCTCTTCCGGGAGGGTTGAGTCCTTCAGACGGCTGAAGGGGGCTGAGAGATATCCCCTTCACTGGAGAATTTTCTCCACACACATGATAGACTATAGTCTAACATATGAGTGAACTGTATAGTTTACCATTCAGTGATGATATTTCAGCATTTAAGTCTTCTTCTATCACTTGAGAGAATATTTTTTTTAGTCTCACACTACCTTATAATTCGGACTTGTAGCAGCTGCATATGCTGCAAACTCGTTAAAACTTCATTAATTCATTATGAATAAGTTATATTTACGTACAGAATCAAATTTGTGTATTAACTGGACCAACTCCTTAAAATGGCATTATTTTACTCGCAACGTAATATGCAAATCTGTTGCTGCATTTGCTAGAATCGCTGTATTATCTATGAGTAGAATGGGAGGGGTATCATTAAGTTTGGAAGATAAGGCCAATAGTTTCAGTAAGGTAATGCCGGTTGATTGACGAATATCGTCTGGTAGCAGAGCGTTGTAGTGATTCTTACCCATTTTTACAGATTTTATCTCGAGTTTAATGTGGCTACAAAGTGCAGTTACAACTCTATTCAGAATCATCATTTGGTGCTAATCGCAGGACATCTTTGGACTTTGTGCAAAATACAAGGTGAAGATAGTACAAAGAGGTAATTCTTGAATTGTTCTGCCAATGATCAGGCTACGTTTGGACGACTTAATTTACACCCACCATTGTGTTCCGATAACCTAAATAGCTATAATTTCGTGTTTCATCCAGCTTTAAAAAATCTAAATATGATTTGTCTGGTTTCACCTTTAAGAGTCTCGCTTGCAAGAATGGCTACAACTGAACTTTACACAAGTGTACTACGAAAATCAAAGTGATACTTAGCATTAGCAGCGTGTAAGTCACTGAATGTTCCTCCTATTCTCATTCTTACTTGAGGGGGATGCTTCTTGTCTTCCAAGATGCAGTCTTTTCCACAGAAAACAGTGTTGCAAGAACTAAAATGTGATACATTACATGGACAAACTTTTGCAAAGTTTTCTCTGTATACGTCTTTTGCTCGCTTTGTAAAATCTTGAACAGCGAAACTGAACACCTCTCCAGGCTCAGGGACTGGCCAAATTACTTCAAGGCTGACGGATTTATCACATCATCTTTACCTCTCTACTCGTCCTATCCCCATATTAGTGGCCTCTGTATTCGACTGAAGAACATTACAGTGTAAGTGCAATGCTTCAGAAGTAAACTACCTGATGTACATGTATTCAAGTACCGAGAATATGAACATAATGCAAATGGATTATTTTTGTTTTTAAATTACCTGGAATGAGGCATTCTAAGAGTAATTTACATTTTATATGGCGTATGTACCATTCCCATATAGGCTGCCTCCCAACCAGCGAACCGGGTGCTAAGAGTTTAAATATCAATGAGATACCCGTCGTTAAATCAGTAACTTGGTTCTTTGGCCAGTCATAGGCAACAGCGACAAACTGAAGGAAATTGGTTTAATTGTGGTAAGCAAATTGACAGACTTGCCTAAGCTGCTGGTTGAGCATGGTTCACTCTCTGGCCTCTGCTTTTTTCATCTTTTATCACCGTGTGGTACACTTGCTATTCAACCACTGTACATAGTGCGCAAAAGTGTACATACATGTATATATCTGGCAAATTATATCTGGTTAAGGAAACGAAAGTCATATACTATTGCTGAGTTTGTTTGCTCCACTTTGAAACCCATTACGACCAGGTCGCAGGCCATAATTTGCCTGCATTCGTAATGTTGAGTCTAAATTATTTACGAAGTCGACGAAAAGACTATCAATCCTGATGGAGTCCAATACTTCTGAAAAGTTTAACACTCATTGACGTAATGGTTACTCTTTACCAGTTACCCCCCCCCCCATTCACCTTATACATACACACACACACAAACTGAATCCTTTACAGCATGCAGTATTTTTTATGTATTAACGGAGGTCAGTATAGTATCACACGGTTTATCATTTGTAGGAAAAATAGTTGTACTAGGGAAAGCAAACGAACGAATTAAATTGCTGGCAACGGGTGATAGGCTGCAACAAGTAACAGAAAACACGGGTAACAGACGATATTGGGTGGAAGACGGCAACGGTGATGGACGAGTGACAGATGACAATTGGCGACAAACTGCGACGGGTCGTAGCTGTCAACGCATCAGTGACTACATATGGTACCATCATATTTAAGAAAATATGGCGTAATGTTTCTTGCTGCCTATTATGTAGTACTGTATTAAAAATATTATATAAAATAATGCTCCATATATGTCATTTTCCGTGTAGTATACTGAAAGCGGACGTTTATTATTCCCTGAAAGCGTACGCGTTTTATTCCTGTGAGTCAGACAGTGGCCAGGACAGGAGCAGATAAGGTAGGTAGGTAGGGGTGTGTGTGTGTGTGTGTGTGTGTGTGTGTGTGTGTGTGTGTGTGTGTGTGTGTGTGTGTGTGTGTGTGTGTGTGTGTGTGTGTGTGTGTGTGTGTGTGTGTGTGTAGTAGTAGGTTACACACAGCAGAGGAAGCAAGATGTAGCGGTGTATGTAGTGTTGGGTAGGTCTTTTTTAGTGAATACTATTTTGTTGGTTTTGGTGCTCTCATTTATTTGTTAAGCCGTAGTGTGTGCGAGGACCTGTGCTTTGTAGAGCATTTAATATTTTAACTGTAGGCTAAGTAGCCGGCAGGAAGAAAGGGGCGGGGGGGTATCTTGAAACCTCCCTGTTAATAAATATTGTTTAACTCACTGGTAGCAGTGCGCTAGTGAGCTAATGTGAACTGGAGTGTGGTGGTTTTTTGAAGTAGATTGTATGTTGTATATGTTACGTATTATTATATTACATATATTTTGTATAAGCGAGTTTTTGCGTCCTTCCTTATACAGCATTAATAATTTGCACTCAGGCTTCTTAATTTGTATGAGTAAATGCTGGCCCTAGAGTTTGTGTGTTTTTTCAGTGTAATTTAAATGCCCATAGACAGCAGATTGAGCAGCCATTTAGGAGCCAGGACCATAGTATTTAAAGTTACGACATCAAAGACGTAACACTTCCCACTCTAGTCTCTCAGCTCACGCTTACAGAATTCATTATAACATTTATGCAATACGCCAATGTGACGTAATATAATTGAAAAAGTAAATTGTTTGTCTTCCCATAATGTAACAATCATGTACCACAGGAAGCTGAACATTGCTGGTGTACCCAGGCGACCTCGATATAAATGATAAAATCTAAGGAAAACACAAGTCATCTGGTACTTGTGGGCAATGGCAGGAGTGGGGAGGAGGGAGAGAGGAAGGAGGGAAGGAGGGAGGGAAGGAGAGAAGGAAGGAGGGAGGGAGGGAGAGAGAGAGAGAGAGAGAGAGAGAGAGAGAGAGAGAGAGAGAGAGAGAGAGACAGAGACAGAGACAGAGAGAGAGACAGACAGACAGACAGAGGCTGAGAGAGAGAGAGAGAGAGAGAGAGACAGAGCCTGAAGGCATATGGGTGACGTTCAAAAGTGGGCCATTGCTAAATCGGAGGTGGACACTAAAAGAAAGTTAGCATCAGGTAGGGTAGGCTCCAAAACCTGGTGGTCCCTGGTCAAGGACAGACAAGGTTATCTGAGTGATGAACTCATTCCACCTCTAAATCGACAGGATGGGACCACCTCTACTAGTAGTCAACAGAAGGCGGACCTCTTTGCTGAACACTTTGCTACCAAAATGCAAGTTCCTGATCCAGCAAGGGACCCTCCTAGGCTAGCTGCAAGAACTGTGTCAAAACTGTCAGTGGAGACAATAAGGCAGGAGGAGGTGCATTTCCTCCTTAAATCGCTTGACCAAGAAAAGGTTGTGGGCCCTGAAAAGTTGAGCCCAAGATTGACGATAAGATGTGCAGACCAGCTAGCAGCACCTCTAACTCGCATCTTTCAGCACTGCCTAGTACAGTGTAAATGGCCCTCTCTATGGAAAGAGGCAAATGTAGTCCCTGTTCACAAAAAGAAGAGCAGAGCAGAAATCAGCAACTACAGACCAGTGTCACTCCTGTCAATCACTAGTAAGATCCTCGAGACAATAATCTCAAGACAAATGACAGTTTTTGATTACCACTCACTACTTTGTGATCGTCAATATGACTTCAGGAAAGGTTTTTCTGCTGCTGATCTGTTGTTAAACCTCTCCACTAAGTGGCACCAGTCACTGGATGAATCTAAAGTCAGCTGTGTGGTAGCACTGGACATTGCTGGCGCTTTCGACCGGGTGTAGCACCAGGGCCTCTTAGCAAAACTTCAAGCACTGGGAATTGCAGGCTCTACGCTATGTCTCCTCAGTGATAACCTTCATGGTAGATCTCTAAGTCTACTTCAACGACCATTTTCATCTCATCCCAGAATCCCATACATATGCAGACGATTGCACACTGACATTCACTTATCCAAGAGAAGAAATCCCAGCTGCTGTAAGCTACATCAATCACCAGCTAAGAGCTATATCAGCTTGGGGAAATAAATGACAAGTAACATTTGCACCTGAAAAAACGCAAATGATGATGGTCTCTTGGCACCATGATGGTAATGCTGGTGCAGTAGTAAGGATGAATGGGAGGGTGTTGGCACCTGAAGAAGTTGATATCCTTGGGGTGAAATTTGACTCCAAACTAACCATGAAGAATCATATTGTAAATCTTGCAAACAAGGCAGCCAGGAAGCTTACAGCACTTCGCCGTATCTCGCATCTGCTTGACAGTAGGGGTTGCAAGATTCTGTACGAGGCACAAGTACGCTCACACCTTGAGTATGGTCCACTTCCTTGGTTTGCCTGCCCCCCCCCCCTCTCATCTGCGACTGCTTGACAGAGTAGAGAACAGAGCAAGACGTCTCATCTCTCGCCTGGACCCATCCTGGATAGATCTGTCATTTCAGCAGAGCCTTCAACACAGGAGGGATGTGGGTGACCTTACTGTTATGTACAATGCCAATATTGTCATAGCACCACACTTGGATCCACTTCGAGGACAGCGTGAAACAAGCTTTTATGCCACAAGACGGGCAGAAAGCAGCAACTTCACTCTGGCTGTACCCTTCTCCAGAACATCACTCCATCTGAGATCATATATACCCAGGATGACTCGAGTATGGAGCACATTCGTACAACATTATGCTGTCAACGAGATAGAGTCAGTTGATCAAATGAAAATGCTGGCCCACAGATGGCTCCAACTTCATCCTGTTCCCTACATGTATGTCTCATAACAAAAATGTAGGTAACAGCTCTTAGCTTGCCAATAAAGTTAGGAATCCTTAACCTGTAAATAGCTTGTCAATAAAGCTAGGGATCCTTAACCTTGTCAAACCCTGTGTAAAAAAAAAAGAGAGACAGAGAGAGAGAGAGAGAGAGCGACAGACAGGTAGAGTGAGCATTACTAGGTATTTAAATAAATGTAAAGGCATAAAGCAATGTAAAATATGAGACATAAAGCACGGTGCATTGCAAGATAGAAGGAATTGTAAAGCACAAGAGTACAAGGCAAGGCAACGTGCGAGGCAAGACAAAACGCACAACGAGGCACGGTTCATAGCAAGGCATGGGGCAGTACAAAGCATGGGGCAGGACAAGGCATGGGGCAGGACAAGACATGGGGCAGGACAAGGCATGGGGCAGGACAAAGCATGGGGCAGGACAAGACATGGGGCAGGACAAGGCATGGGGCAGGGCTAGGCATGAGGCAGGGCTAGGCATGGGGCAGGACAAGGCATGAGGCAGGACAAGGCATGGGGCAGGACAAGGCATGAGGCAGGATAAGGCATGGGGCAGGACAAGGCATGAGGCAGGACAAGGCATGGGGCAAGACAAGGCATGGGGCAGGACAATGCATGGGGCAGGACAAGGCATGAGGCACGACAAGGCATGGGGCAAGACAGGACATGAGGCAGGACAAGGCATGGGGCAAGACAGGACATGAGGCAGGACAAGACATGAGGCAGGAGAAGGCATGGGGCAAGACAGGACATGAGGCAGGAGAAGGCATGGGTCAAGACAAGGCATGGGGCAGGACAAGGCATGGGGCAGGACAAGACATGGGGAAGGACAAGGCACGGGGCAGAACTAGGCATGGGGCAGGACAAGGCATGGTGTTGAGAATTTGGCCTTACCTGCTGTGTTTATTATATATATAATGAACACTTAGCTGATAAATGACAGCAAATCGTCTACACAGCCGCCCCTGCAGACGAGGTCTAGAAGCTGTCGAAACCATCACAACAGTGGGCTGTCAAGAGATACAATTTGTAAGTATATTACCCCTAGGGGGTGTTATGTCAGCATATTTCATTCGATGATGGCTGACGAATACTTACTTGTTTGGACTCAAAAGTCCACACCTTACTGCCGATTATAGGTTGATTACAAACTCCTTGTGACTCAAGAATTGCGCAATCCCCCGATCTACAAGAAATTCGTAACATACCTTGCTCTTTGTAACGTGAGCTATGGTGTTCTCAACACCTTCGACAGATATCGGTGACTTGATAGAAGCTGAAGTGTCCTTGGATGTCCACGTCTTCCATTGTCTAGGAAACGCACACTGGTACACTATGTTCAACAAGATTCGTCTTTATTGTTCACAATGTATCACAAGAGAAGCTGCTCACACTTCTCTTAAGTGTTTATTGTGTTGTGTGAGACACTTTATTCACACTAACGCACAGATCAGTGTCCTTTGCTGGTTATCCTGGCGTCAGTGTCTCGTAGTAGAGTCAAAGTTAGTCTGGCGTCGTCACACCGCTCCATGCCGTCACTGCCCTAATACACAAAAAAAACGCTGACCTAGTACCTTGCATCCTTGTCAACTCCTCGATGAAGCAAAGCAGAATGTTTGTTTCTTGCTGTCTTAATCATAGACAACAATGTACACTTATCTTTACTATGGTAATAAAGTGGGAGCAGGATTTTCCTTAATTGTCCTGCTAAGTAAGAGATGTACTGTCTCTTATAAAAATACACGTTGCAACACCCCTGCAAGGAGCGGAGGTCACTTGATTACGCATACGACATCTGTGATCAATTACTCACTCTAGCAGTAAACAAGACGCTCGCCCCTTCTAGTGGCCCCTCAGGGCTGAGAGGGCTGAAGGGGGCTGAAGGGGGCTGATACCCCCCTCCTGGAGAAAATTTCTCCACACTGGGGGGCGGCGGAGGTTCGCTGCAGGTGAACTATTCATCACTTAACATTAATTTATTTCTCACACTCGCCACCACTGCTGCTTGTCTTTTCTGAACAGCTTTAGTCTGTGTGGTTTCTGGAGAATCACTAATTTTGTTTTCAACACTGTGTAATTCTAACGGCACTAGTTTATTTATTGTCCGCTTATTCACTACACCTTTGCTCAAAACATCAACTGTCCTGATGATTCCATTTGCATCAGGATATATGGTCACAATTTTTCCAAGTGGCCATTGAGACCTCGGACCATCATTGTCGATAATCACTATGTCACCAGGTCTTAAGGACTTATGATTTTCAGGAACACCAGCTCCATAGAAGTGTTCTCTCAATGAGGTGAGATAGTCTTCTCGCCAAATTTTCTCCCAATGTTCAATCACTTTATTAAGGTATTTGAATTTACGTCTGAGTTGCTCAGGTTCGAAATAAGTAGGATCCTCTATGATTTCTTTATCATTCATGGGAGGAACAGATTCGAGCCTTCTGCCATGGAGTAAATGAGATGGACTTAACACTTCTAAATTGTCCAGATCATCGGTAACATAAGTTAGAGGTCTGTTGTTGACTCTATTTTCTATTTCAGTCACAACTGTACGGAATTCTTCTAAGTCTATTCTCTGACGATGAAGAGTCTTCCTTAAACAACGTTTTACAATGCCGATCATTCTTTCATAAAATCCGCCGTGCCATGGAGATTTAGGAGGAATGTATCTCCAACGACAAAACCATACCCCCGGCCGGGATTGAACCCGCGGTCATAGAGTCTCAAAACTCCAGCCCGTCGCGCTAGCCACTAGACCAGCTAGCCACAATAAGATTCATCCAACTAGGTATATTTCTACACCATAGGAAAGTTAGCACAGGCACCTCTGTGACCACAAATGCAAGTTTTTACAGACGAATCTCCAGCTAGCGTGGCCGTGACGAACTCTAGCTCAAGTCCCTTCACTGCCGTCAACATGACTTAAGAAATCGTAATGACACGATTGCAAATAAACCATACCCCCGGCCGGGATTGAACCCGCGGTCATAGAGTCTCAAAACTCCAGCCCGTCGCGCTAGCCACTAGACCAGCTAGCCACAATAAGATTTATCCAAAACTTGCATTTGTGGTCACAGAGGTGCCTGTGCTAACTTTCCTATGGTGTAGAAATATACCTAGTTGGATGAATCTTATTGTGGCTAGCTGGTCTAGTGGCTAGCGCGACGGGCTGGAGTTTTGAGACTCTATGACCGCGGGTTCAATCCCGGCCGGGGGTATGGTTTATTTGCAATCGTGTCATTACGATTTCTTAAGTCATGTTGACGGCAGTGAAGGGACTTGAGCTAGAGTTCGTCACGGCCACGCTAGCTGGAGATTCGTCTGTAAAAACTTGCATTTGTGGTCACAGAGGTGCCTGTGCTAACTTTCCTATGGTGTAGAAATATACCTAGTTGAATGAATCTTATTGTGGCTAGCTGGTCTAGTGGCTAGCGCGACGGGCTGGAGTTTTGAGACTCTATGACCGCGGGTTCAATCCCGGCCGGGGGTATGGTTTATTTGCAATCGTGTCATTACGATTTCTTAAGTCATCTCCAACGACATCTGCGTTGATTCAGCATCTGTTGTACTTCTGGTTGATCAAAGATCTTGCTTATATAAGCAGCACCAGCAACAAAGTTCGTTGCATTATCTGAAATCATCAGTCTGGGACATGCCCTTCTGGCTGCAAACCTTCTGAATAATTTGATAAAAGTTTCAGCAGACATGTCAGTGGCTACTTCTAGATGTACTGCTCTAGTTGTAGCACAAGTGAACAAACAGATGTACACCTTGATGGGAACTTTGTCAACTGTTTTGGTTAAAATTATTGGTCCAGTATAATCTACACCTGTCACCTCAAATGGAGTGATATGACAAACTCTTTCAGAGGGATATGGAGGTGGACCTGGATACTGACATACTCGCATATCGTAGTGACGACAAGTAATACAGTCCTTTATTTGTTTTTTCACACTTTGTCGACCTTGAGGTATCCAGTAGGATTGTCGTATATGACAAAGTGTGTCAGCTACCCCACCATGTAACACGTTACTGTGGGCGTTTTGCACAATCAGTTTTGTCAGCCAATGATTCTTGGGGATCAATATTGGATGTATGGCTTCTTTAGGTAGTGAAGAATTATGAATTCTTCCTCGACATCTTATAATCTTTTCTGAGTCGAGATAAAGTCCTAAAGAATTAATCATGACAGGTTTCTTTGGGGATTTATCTTGTGTTTCTAGAAATTTATATTCTGTAGAGAAAACATCTTTCTGTATTAGTTTCACCCAGTATTTAATGGGTTCAAGACATTCATAATCAGGTTTTATTCCTTTAATGAATTTAAAGACAAGAACTGTAACTCTTAAGAGTTTACCCAAAGATGAGTATTTAGATCCATCAATGACTATTTCTGTTGTGTCTGCAGTATTTACACAACTTAATTCTGCTGTGTTCAAGCAGACTGTTTCTTCTGGCATAATGTGAGCTTTTTGCTGAGGCCAGTTATTTTCATCAGAGAGCCAGTTCGGTCTGTGGAGCCATAATTTATTATACACAAATTTCTTAAGTGGGACACCACGTGACAACATGTCAGCTGGATTCTCTTGGGTAGAGACGTGAAGAAAGAGATAATCTCTCTGCATCTCTTTTATTTCTGCTACTCTGTTCTGTACATAGACCAACTTACTCTTATTATTTCTTAACCACTGGAGAACTGCTTCATTATCACTCCAGATCACGGTTTTCTCAATAGTGAGATGATCAAGTACTTTGTTGAGATAGACAGCTAATTTTGTACCTACATAGAGTGCTGTCAGTTCCAATTGTGGTACTGTTCTGACCTTCAAGGGTGCTACCCTGGCCTTTGAAGTAATTAGTGTACTTCCTTCAGCATTACTCATGTAAGCTACAGCGCCATAACCTCTGGTTGACGCATCACAGAACACATGTAATGTGTAATTGTTTCCCTCTTGACCTATTTGTCTGGGAAATTTAATTTGATGAAGTTGTTTAAACTCCTTGGATATTTCATCCCATGCTTGACTCATTTCTAGAGGCAAGTTCTCATCCCATCCAATTTTGAGTTTCCATGCATCTTGCATAAGCATTTTACCTTTTATGGTAATTGGTGAGACGAGTCCTAGAGGATCAAAACATTGTGATACCTCTGACAGTAAACTACGTTTAGTGAGTGTACTGCATGATTTATTGTTTATCCTTTTGAGACTCAAAGTATCTTCCTGTGTGCTCCAATTAAGTCCCAGCATATTGTTGCAATCAGGAATTTCAGTTTCAGGGAAATCTTCTTTGATAAGTTCCCTTAATTGCTTTGAATTTGTATTCCACATCCTTAGAGGCATATTTGCTTCTTTCATCTCCTTGTTACCTTCTCTGTATAAGGATTTCAAATCCTCCTCTTTATTCACAGTACCTTGAAGATTGTCCACATAGAAACTTTTCTTTAAGACTTCTTTGAAGGGACTTTCAGATTTCTTCAAATGTGTATTTAGAGTAGCTTCTAATAAGAATGGAGAGGATGTTGCACCAAATAATACTGATTTGAAACGATAAGTTTTCACAGGACTTTGAGGATCATGTGGATTTTCAGGCCACAAGAATCGAGTATAATCTCTATCTATTTCTTGTAGTCCTACTCTTAAGAAAGCTTTGGAAATATCAGCCGTGTAGGCATATGGGTTTGTGCGAAATTTCATAAGCACGTCTCCAAGCTTCTCAGTTAGTGAGGGTCCGGTCATCAGACAGTCATTAAGACTTGCTACATCTTTATTTGCACGTGCGCTGCAATTATATACAACACGTAGTGGAGTGGTTTCAGAATCTTTTCTGACTCCATGGTGCGGGAGATAATGAGCGTTTGTCTTAAACTTATCTTCGACTATTTCCTCAATGAATTTATTGTCCAACTGTTCTTGTATGATATTATCATAGACAGTCAGTAACTCTGGATTCTTCCTGAGCTCATGTATTTGTGCTTTCATTTGTCCGAAAGCCATGCGATAATTGTTAGGCAGATGTGGTGGATTTAATTTCCATGGTAACCTAACCCAATACTGTCCATCTTTATATTTGACAGTGTCCAAATATTGGTTATAAGTCTGAGACTCTTGTGGGCTTGGTTTATTTACATCAATACCTATCGCATCTAAATCCCACAACTTATCAACTGGTTCATTCATTTCTTCCAGTAATGATAATTTTTGCTGTGGTACATGATCAGCGGTTATTCTCGTAACTAGTACATTTTCCACTGAATCAATATCAGCTTCTTTCCCACTTTGAGAGGGAATGGGACCACATATCATGTGGCCTCCTGCTGTTTTCAGCAAGTGAACATCATGTTTACTTACTATATTTTGCACAAAACAGTGATAATAATCACTTCCAATGATTAAATCAATTGGACTAATTGTGTCCGTCTGTATGTCAGGACAGGCTAACTTGACCTTAGCTGCTTTCAGTGCTGCAACTGTTTCTTTTAATCCCTGGATCTGCACAGACTTAGGCAAATCATCTACTACCACAGCTTCTACTGTCTTTTTCCTGTTTCCTAGACCAACAGTGATTCTGGCTAGGTCATATGTCTGTTTACCAGAATTGTGGAAAAAACCAGCTATATCTAACTGTATTTTGGCATAGGGTTGTTTATTCAGTTTCTGCAACACTGATCTTCTTATGAAGGACCTTTGTGAGCCTTGATCAAATAGTGTTAGCACATTGGTTTTGTGTAATTTATTAGATAACTCAACTCGAGCTATCGGGAGAGCAGTTGCTTTAAACTTATCTCTCACATTTAATGCTGTTGCTTGTTGACTTCCTGATTCTGTGGAAGTCTGCTGTTCAGCAAAAGTATTTGGGCATAATGCTGTATGATGCATACCCTTACATTTAAAACACTTCTTCAGTGAGCATTTTCCTCCCTTGTGTTCACCTAAACACTTGATGCACCTTTTCAGCTGATGAACACGTTGTTTACGTGCCTCCATTGATGTGTATTGACTACAATACTGTGCCCAATGTGTTCCATCACAAAGTACACATTTTGGAGTACGTTTATGTGTGACAGTCTGTTTACTGTCTATTGTATTCACAGCTTGATAAATGCCTATATGGGATTTCCCATTATGTGGTTTAGTGGGAGTAGGTATACTCCTTTTATACTGAGTTGAAGGTTTATTATCCACTGGATTTGTGGATTTTTCATCTTGTCTCGTTGCTTGCATGCATGAAACTATTGTTTGTAAACCATTGCTAATTTCCTCACAAGTGAAATAGCGTTTATTGAACATAATATTTAATCGTTCAATAGTCTGTGGTGACAGCTTATCCTGTACAATACCACTGATAAACCAATCACATTGTCTTAGGTCATATTTAGCATCTAGAGATCTGAGACTATTGTCTAATGTGATTCTAAATGCCTGTAAGTCTGAATAACAATGTTTGGGTGGCTTCAAGCTTGATATTAAGACTGCATGTCTAACTCTAGCCTTGTCAGCATCAAAGTAATTGTCTGCTAAGACACGTAAGGCTAGTTGATAATTATCTTTAACCACCGGAAATGACTTAATCAGTTCATAGGGTTCTCCCTTCACAAGACATTTAAGGTAATTGAACTTAGCAATCTCATCTATGTCAGTTCGTGAATTTACTATGGACTGAAAACCACTAATGAATTCTTCATAATTATGACCTTGGAAAATAGGTAATGACAATGTAGGTAAGCTTGGTAATGGGACACTTGTTGTTGTTACAGGTGTAACAGGTGTTTGACCACTACTTACAGTAGGTCTCTGTGACAGAGTTTTACGGCAGATAGCCTGTACTCCTGTCCACCTTAATTGTTGATCACTAAAAGTATCCAAAACATTTTTAATTTCATCTTCAGATGGATCTGATTCAAGAAATTTATTTTCATAATGTGTTTAGTCTGAATTAATTATTTCCATACGTTGTGTAAATAATTCAAACTTGACCTCAAGATCATCAAAATCTATGTTTGTATCTTGAGTTAATCCTAGACAGACTGAAATTAGATTTTCTAATTGTGTAATCTTAGTCTGTAAAGACTGAAACTGAGTTTTCAAACAAGCCATTTTTAATGGTATACTGAAAATTCCAGCACCACACTTAGAGTGTTTAAAAAACACTGTACTGCTATAAACAGCTGAGTTTTTGTTATGCTTAAGTCAGCAATAATCGAGTCAGACACTACTGACCCACTAAGCTTAACCTCAGGGTTAATGACCATGAGGGTACAGGGTACATGTGGCTGATGTTTACGGCTTAGAGTTTGCTGTGTCAGCCTGCCCATGATGATTAATCGTAAATAACGTTATACACTTCATTCACTATACACTATAAATGTCACTGTATAACTGTAAATCACACGTGAATATTACTTACACATATATAAATTTCACTGTTAATATATATTTGAAAGTTTACACTTTATATATAAGTTCCTTTAATATAACAGGTAAATCTATAAGAACAAACTTTAACACAATCTTGTCTCTTAATTTCTGTCTATAAACATTATAAACACTGTGTATATATACACTCAGACAAACATCATCACTTGGGTTGTGTTGTCTTATTCAGCGATTTCTCCAGATTGAAGCAGTTGATGGAGGGCGCAGGATACCATCCCCCGTCTTCTTGTTGGGTGAGTCACCCATCTCCCGTTTTCGTTGGGTGAACGCTGGGTGAGCGCCCGTTTTCTTTTGGCTGCCCATTCTCTGTGATTGAGTCTGGAGGGACTCATTTATACTGATTTATATTGTAAAACACTAGTTTTACAGCTTTTTTCGAAGGACCTTGGCTCATAGGTTATTTGTACACTGTAGTACAACATATTTGGACCACAGTGTGGTCTTTATCCGGTTCGAGCACGACCAAAGCTCTATTGAGAATTTGGCCTTACCAGCTAAGATATAATTATATAATGAACACTTAGCTGATAAATGACAGCAAATCGTCTACACAGCCGCCCCTGCAGACGAGGTCTAGAAGCTGTCG
The DNA here is from genome assembly GCF_038502225.1 of Cherax quadricarinatus. Classification (NCBI taxonomy): domain Eukaryota; kingdom Metazoa; phylum Arthropoda; class Malacostraca; order Decapoda; family Parastacidae; genus Cherax; species Cherax quadricarinatus. The sequence goes on from NW_027198000.1 coordinate 30,143, forward strand.
AAACCATCACAACAGTGGGCTGTCAAGAGATACAATTTGTAAGTATATTACCCCTAGGGGGTGTTATGTCAGCATATTTCATTCGATGATGGCTGACGAATACTTACTTGTTTGGACTCAAAAGTCCACACCTTACTGCCGATTATAGGTTGATTACAAACTCCTTGTGACTCAAGAATTGCGCAATCCCCCGATCTACAAGAAATTCGTAACATACCTTGCTCTTTGTAACGTGAGCTATGGTGTTCTCAACACCTTCGACAGATATCGGTGACTTGATAGAAGCTGAAGTGTCCTTGGATGTCCACGTCTTCCATTGTCTAGGAAACGCACACTGGTACACTATGTTCAACAAGATTCGTCTTTATTGTTCACAATGTATCACAAGAGAAGCTGATCACACTTCTCTTAAGTGTTTATTGTGTTGTGTGAGACTTTATTCACACTAACGCACAGATCAGTGTCCTTTGCTGGTTATCCTGGCGTCAGTGTCTCGTAGTAGAGTCAAAGTTAGTCTGGCGTCGTCACACCGCTCCATGCCGTCACTGCCCTAATACACAAAAAAAACGCTGACCTAGTACCTTGCATCCTTGTCAACTCCTCGATGAAGCAAAGCAGAATGTTTGTTTCTTGCTGTCTTAATCATAGACAACAATGTACACTTATCTTTACTATGGTAATAAAGTGGGAGCAGGATTTTCCATAATTGTCCTGCTAAGTAAGAGATGTACTGTCTCTTATAAAAATACACGTTGCAACACCCCTGCAAGGAGCGGAGGTCACTTGATTACGCATACGACATCTGTGATCAATTACTCACTCTAGCAGTAAACAAGACGTTCGCCCCTTCTAGTGGCCCCTCAGGGCTGAGAGGGCTGAAGGGGGCTGAAGGGGGCTGAAGGGGGCTGATACCCCCCTCCTGGAGAAAATTTCTCCACACATGGGGCAGGACAAGACATGGGGCAGGACTAGACATGGGGCAGGACAAGACATGGGGCAGGACAAGGTATGGGACAGGACAAGACATGGGGGCAGGACAAGGCATGGGGCAAGACAAGGCATGAGGAAGGACAAGGCATGGGGCAAGACAAGGCATGGGGCAGGACAAAACATGGGACAGGACAAGGCATGAGACACGACAAGGCATGGGGCAGGACAACACATAAGGCAGGACAAGACATGAGGCAGGACAAGGCATGGGGCAAGAAAAGGCATGGGGCAGGACAAGGCATGGGGCAGGACAAGGCATGGGGCAGGACAAGACATGGGGTTGGACAAGGCGTAGGGCAGGACAAAGCATGGGGCAGGACAAGGCATAGGGCAGGACAAGGCATGAGGCCGGAGAAGGCATGGGGCAGGACAATGCATGGGGAAGGACAAGGCATGAGGCACGACAAGGCATGAGGCAGGACAGCACATGAGGCAGGACGAGGCATGGGGCAGGACAAGACATGAGGCAGGACAAGACATGAGGCAGGACAAGACATGAGGCAGGACAAGGCATGGGGCAGGACAAGGCATGGGGCAGGACAAGGCATGGGGCAGGACAAGGCATGGGGCAGGACAAGGCATGGGGCAGGACAAGGCATGGGGCAGGACTAGACATGGGGCAGGACAAGACATGGGGCAGGACAAGGCATGGGGCAGGACAAGACATTGGGGCAGGACAAGGCATGAGGCACGACAAGGCATGGGGCAAGACAAGGCATGGGGCAGGACAATGCATGGGGCAGGACAACACACGAGGCAGGACAAGGCATGGGGCAGGACAAGACATGAGGCAGGACAGCTCATGGGGCAGGACAAGACATGGGGCAGGACAAGACATGGGGCAGGACAAGACATGGGGCAGGACAAGACATGGGGCAGGACAAGGCATGAGGTAGGACAAGACATGGGGCAGAACAAGACATGGGACAGGACAAGACATGGGGCAGGACAAGCCATGGAGCAGAACAAGACATGGGGCAGGACAAGACATGGGGCAGGACAAGACATGGGGCATGACAAGACATGGGGCAGGACAAGACATGGGGCAGGACAAGGCATGAGGTAGGACAAGACATGCGGCAGAACAAGACATGGGGCAAGACAAGACATGGGGCAGGACAAGCCATGGAGCAGAAGACATGGGGCAGGACAAGACATGGGGCAGGACAAGACATGGGGCAGGACAAGACATGGGGCAGGACAAGACATGGGGCAGGACAAGACATGGGGCAGGACAAGACATGGGGCAGGACAAGACATGGGGCAGGACAAGACATGGGGCAGGACAAGGCATGAGGTAGGACAAGACATGGGGCAGAACAAGACATGGGGCATAACAAGACATGGGGCATAACAAGACATGGGGGCAGGACAAGGCATGGGGGCAGGACAAGGCATGTGGCAGGACAAGACATGTGGCAGGGCAAGACATGGAGCAGAACAAGACATGGAGCAGGACAAGGCACAGGGCAGAACAAGGCATGGGGGCAGGACAAGGCATGGGACAGGACAAGGCATGGGGCAGGACAAGGCATGGGGCAGAACAAGACATGGGGCAGGCAGAAGAAGACATGAGGCAGGACAAGCATAGGGGCAGGACAAGGCATGATGTAGGACAAGACATGAGGTAGGACAAGACATGGGGGAGGATATGACATGGGGAGGACAAAACATGGGGCAGGACAAGGCATGGGGCAGGACAAGGCATGGGGCAGGACAAGGCATGGAACAGGACAAGGCATGAGGTAGGACAAGACATCGGGGCAGAACAAGACATGGGACAGGAAAAGACATGGGGCAGGACAAGGCATGGGGCAGAACAAGGCATGAGGTAGGACAAGACATGGGGCAGAACAAGACATGGGGCAGGACAAGACATGAGGAAGGACAAGCATAGGGGCAGGACAAGGCATGATGTAGGACAAGACATGAGGTAGGACAAGACATGGGGCAGGATAAGACATGGGGAGGATAAGACATGGGGCAAGACAAGGCATGGGGCAGGACAAGGCATGGAGCAGGACAAGACATGAGGTAGGACAAGACATGGGGGCAGAACAAGACATGGGACAGGACAAGACATGGGGCAAAACAAGGCATGAGGTAGGACAAGACATGGGGCAGAACAAGACATGGGGCAGGACAAGGCATGGGGCAGGACAAGGCATGGGGCAGGACAAGGCATGGGGCAGGACAAGGCATGGGGCAGGACATGGCATGGGGGCAGGACAAGGCATGAGGTAGGACAAGACATGATGTAGGACAAGACATGGGGCAGGACAAGACGTGGGGCAGGACAAGACGTAGGGTAGGACAAAACATGGGGCAGGACAAGACATGGTGCAGGACAAGACATGGGGCAGGACAAGGCATGGGGCAGGACAAGTTATGGGGCAGGACAAGGCATGGGGCAGGACAAGGCATGGGGCAGGACAAGGCATGGGGCAGGACAAGGCATGGGGCAGGACAAGGCATGGGGCAGGACAAGGCATGGGGCAGGACAAGGCATAGGGCAGGACAAGGCATGGGGCAGGACAAGGCATAGGGCAGGACAAGGCACGAGGCATGGCGAGGAGTGTATCATGCAATAGATAGTATTAAAAGACATGTGACATAGCAGGGCACGAGACAGGGCATGGAAGGGAGCAAGGCAAGGCATTGACCATAGCAGGGCACAATGCAGGGCATGGAAAGGAGCAAGGCAGGGCATGGACCATAGCAGGGCACAAGTAAGAAAGCACTGAGAATGGCAAGGCCCAGGGTATGGTGTAAGGCAAACCATAGCAAAAAAAAGGGTATAGATGGAATGGCAAGATACAACAATAATTCACTCTATCAACAATTATGCAGCTTAAGTACTCTAATCCTCAGGTAATTGACCTCAACCAGCAATTCATTCTCAAACAGAAAAAAACCTAAACATTGAGAGAATTATCAATTTGTGTCTCATTGTTCAGTTAATTGGGAGAAATTGCATAGACGATTATTCAGCACAATGACTTAACATACACGGGACAATTACGTTCAATTTGCTTCGGGAAACATGGAGAAAAGTTTCAGAGTATTTTTATTATTTATAAATTCTGCGGTAGTTAAAAATAAAATGAGGCGATTTTTCTACCAGGTAAAACGAGAATACCTACTGTGCGGAAAGCTTAAGACGATAATATTTAATGTAATCAATTACAGAAATATAACATGAGATATATCTAATCTGTATAAAAAATGCAAGCAACGCAAAGCTAAGGTAAGACAGGATCACGTCATCGCCAATAAGAATAACATAAAAGTAAATTGATTTTGCATTTGTCAGAGATTATGTGAGCTGAAGATAATTCATTTGAAGTTAATTGCTGCATATGAATATTCCTTAATCAAAACCCCTTAAGCAGTCAGCTCGAGCACGCTTTTCCTCCTCACTACGTAACAAAACAGTCTAGAATGATTGAAAACTGATTGATCTCTCCTCACTTGCATATCTGGTGTCACTGTCACTATAAACGTTATTTTTCAGCTTTTTAGATAAAAATCGGGCCACTATCTCATGATTTACTAGCTATTTAAAGATGATTCACCATTGTGTTCATTAGGTTGCAATCAGCTTCTTTTCTCTGTTGCATCCGCTACTTAGAGCTAAGTTATCCCATTGTGTATCAAGTCATTAACTGATCCCTAGTACCGATTTGTTAGTCAAGTTAGGCTAAAATAATTTAGCTAATCAGTTCATAACACTGGTCAACAACAACAAATTTTTTTTTAAGATATGTGAAGGTATTTAAGGCAGGTTTTTCAAACTGGCTCTAGTTTGAGAGATATTGTATACCTACTCTCAATTAACAGGAAACTTAGCCATAACGCGTGCATATGTATAAAGATCGACTATTTATATATACAGATAGCTTTTTAATAAAAATTAAAATTTTATTTTTAAATGATTTAATATTTAACGAAAGGAGTTGTATCAACAATCACCACAAGACAATATTGTAACCATTATTTTATTTTCGTTTTTTATCCAAATAAACACGAGTTCTTCACAAAGAGCCTGCTTAAACAATCCCAATGCATTTTGCTATATTTGTGGTGAATACTCTTTCCAAAGAGAAAAAGTCACTGACTTTATAAAACAAGCTTATTTTGGAGTGGCGCTTGGAGAACAAGGCAAGTCTTGGGCTCCCCAAATGACTTACAAAACCTGTGTAGAATACTTACGAGAGGAAAAATAAGCAAAGAAAAAGTTTAAACTTCGGTGTGCCTATGATGTGGAGAAACCGAAAAACTACCACGATGACTGTTATGTCTCTATGGTGAATGTGAAAGGTTTCAATTGATACAAGAAAGTCAAGTGATTTGGAGTCGGCAAGAGACCTGTCACACAGCGAAAACATTCCCATACCAGTGTTTACAACACGGCCTGACTTTCCGTTGTCAGATGTTGAAGAATCTCAGTGTTTAGGGTGAACACAGGTGAAAGCCCTGGGTGAAAATAAATTAAACAATTCAATACCCCAGCAGTTCTAAGAACAACTCAATGATTCAATACATAACCTCAGACTGTCAAAGCACCTGAACTTTTAGCATTCAGACTTAAAAAAAAAATGCCTACAACAAGAAGATAAAATAACAGCTTATCGGACAAGAGAGAGATTGAGTTCCTTCCTTCAGTCAAGAATTTGCATACTGCAGTAACATCCTTGGATTTCTTTGAATGGGACTTAAATAGCGACCAGGAGATTGGCGGCTGTTTATAGACAGCTCCATTAGAAGCTTAAAATGTATCTTATTGAGCAATGGTAGACAATATGCCTCTATTCCAATTGCTCATTCAACAAAACTTAAAGAATGCAAATATATCAAAATATATCAAAATGGTATTACAGAAGCTTTTTTATCATTGACACAAGATGTTTATTTTTGTTGATCTGAAGATGATAAACTTCTTGCTTGGGCAACAGAGTGTATATGCTTGGGCAACAGAGTGTATATACAAAGTACCCTTATTTCATCTGTTATTGGATAGTAGGGTAAAGGCAGATTTACTTTATCCATAGCCACCTAGACAGATTTCCACAATCTTGATAAGGTCAGTGAGGAGCAAGGGGAGAGGTTCCATTAAGATATACAGGTGATGGAGGAAATGTATCAAGAAAGATGGTACACACACACATGATGGCAAACTGTTGCTGGAGCCTCAAACGGGACTGTGCTAATGACCAACATAGAAGAAAATCGTAAAAACAACGATTTCTTGTGCAGCAATTAGTGATATCTGAATTATCTTACTATGTTAATCTGCTATTATATTTAATGAAGCATTACATAATTCGACTTTTGCAAGATCTAAAAAATAATTTCAATGCGATTTGTAAGTCAGTCTCTCGTAATCAATATATTTTTCATATCTTTTATGTTTTTCAATGGGATACCAAATTTTTCAAAAACTAGAGCTAGTCATTCAAAACTGATGACATATTCGAAATTAGTACCACAAACATACCCTAAAATCGGTGTAATATCAGTGACCATACAATGAGTGTTCACCAGTGTAACAATCATCTTACAACATTTGTTCCACCAATTATAATAAGCTAATCTATCAACTTCCAAGCTCTTCTAGTCGATTTGATCACCACGTTAGCGTTTACAATAATTAAGCACATACGGATCAATCGTTCACTCAGAATAAGAGTAATTAGCGACGTCAGCTTGACTCAATTACGTAGCTTGACTCAATCTGTTTTCCGTTTAAAATTCTTAATTAATTTTAATGCCTATAAACCAGTTCATCCCTGGGAAGAACACTTTAATCCCAAATATGAATGAACCTCAGTGTATATACACAGATATATATATACACACCCTAGTGTGCGTATGCATTGTTGTTCTCGGTGCACACACATCAAGAGATATTTATCACCATAGACAAAGACTGATTTCTGTATGTTAGTTTTTATAGAGTAGTTTAATTGTTCTTTTATCATACAATGTTTTGATTAGAGGTGTTCTATTGTGACCGACGACCAATTATTCTGCACATCAATCAGATCATCTGTTAAATGCACTCTAAATATCAGCCATTACATATCTAGCTAACATGGGATTTACCTCTGAAGACAAGGGCTTGGACTTGCCGGGGTGTAGGTGATAATTCTGTTTCCAGAAGCCTCTACTCCATTGATGAGATCTATAAGATGGTAATAGCTGACATTACCTGTACCAACTAAATGCACATATGTTAGTCCAGACCAATGAGGCCTTACCATGTAAAGTCTGCTGGGATAACTTCCTTCCACTGATACCCACCTGGAGAACCGAGGTGAATCGAGAGGCACCTTACTGCCTCGATAATTTTTAGCGAGTGCCTACTTGAGCCAGCCTACCATCGGACTGACCCCCAGTGATGCCAAAGTTATAGGCCCATAGTAAAAAACTTTGAATATACAAAGTTATTTGCATTCCTAGTCTGCCTTAACTATGTAACTATAAACCATATCCCCGGCCGGGATTGAACCCGCGGTCATAGAGTCTCAAAACTCCAGCCCGTCGCGTTAGCCACTAGACCAGCTAGGCACAATAAGATTCATCCAACTAGGTATATTTCTACACCATAGGAAGGTTAGCACAGGCACCTCTGTGACCACAAATGCAAGTTTTTACAGACGAATCTCCAGCTAGCGTGGCCGTGACGAACTCTAGCTCAAGTCCCTTCACTGCCGTCAACATGACTTAAGAAATCGTAATGACACGATTGCAAATAAACCATACCCCCGGCCGGGATTGAACCCGCGGTCATAGTCTCAAAACTCCAGCCCGTCGCGTTAGTCATGTTGACGGCAGTGAAGGGACTTGAGCTAGAGTTCGTCACGGCCACGCTAGCTGGAGATTCGTCTGTAAAAACTTGCATTTGTGGTCACAGAGGTGCCTGTGCTAACCTTCCTATGGTGTAGAAATATACCTAGTTGGATGAATCTTATTGTGGCTAGCTGGTCTAGTGGCTAACGCGACGGGCTGGAGTTTTGAGACTATGACCGCGGGTTCAATCCCGGCCGGGGGTATGGTTTATTTGCAATCGTGTCATTACGATTTCTTAAGTTATGTAACTATAATCTAGACTAGGTGCAACCATACTAATGACTTACGACTAATTAGCCATACAGTCAAGGTTTTAGTGTGAAGGTTTGGCAGGGCGGCACACGCGGCCACCCTACTCCCCTTACCCTCTTTAACCCTCCTTTTCCCCTCCTTCCCCTTAAAGGATGGTTATATTCAAGGAAAAAAATGAGAATTTTTACACTGGGGGACGGGCCTCGTTTGACTTGGTCAGGCAAGGTCACTGTCATTATCCCCTGATAGACTGTTTAGTTACCTCTGCTCTCTTGCAGCGAGGTCGAAAGGTGGTCGAGGTCTCTTGAATGGTTATTTCTCCTCACTAGACAATGTAATTCAAGAGGTACTAACTTAACATCTATAGTCTGCCGGGTCACAGCATGGAGAAGACCTGGGCCAAGATCTGTCCTGGTGAATGTATCTGTACTCGTCTATAGTTTGGGTGTCAACTGAACTTTTACTTAGGACACCGGCTATTCCGACAGTACCACTCCTATCGGGGTTCATTGCCACAATCATTCCTAGTTGCCCTCTTGACTACAGACCATCACTATGTCACCAGGTTGCAATGAAGTCTTATTATTGGGGTTTCTGCACCCTAACAGCATTCATTTAGTGACGTAAGGTAAATCTCATGCCAGATCTTCTCTCAGTGTTCAATGATAAAGTTAAGGTATTTGAACTCGTGTCTGAGTTGACTGGACTCAAGGAAGGTATATCACTGACATGCATAAAAGGTATTGGCTCAAGACGACGTCCGCGTATCAAATGAGACATATGTCAGAGGATATTAATCCATTTCTTAAATTTAGCCACAACTCTTCTAAATCAATCTGTACGACGCCGATAATTTTCTCGTAAAATCCTCCATGTTATGGGGCATTGGGGTGTATGTGTTTCCAAGATAACACATGCTGGATCTCTATTCTTTCCCTGTTAGCATCGCCTGCAACAACAATATTCGTTCCGTGGATTGAAATCAATAACCTTAGACATGACCTCTAAGAATATTGCCCTCATGGTAGTATATTTGAACACAAACTTCAAAAGGAACTCTGTTGTTCTGGTCAGAATGACTGACCAGGTGTAATCTACTCCTGTTACCTCAAAGGGAGCGAAATGTCATAACCAGACGGTCGTGTAGGGCAGTGAGCCAGGATAACGACAGGGACGCCGGCTAATATATAGTGGCAGGGAACAACAACCCGTCAGCTGTTTCTTCACACACAGTCCTGCGGTATCCAATAGGACTGATGAATATGACAGTGACTCCTGTGCTCCACAGTGCAAAACGTGTTGGTGAGCCTCATCAATTATTAACCTAGTCAGCCAATGATTCTTGGGCACATTACAGGGAGTGCAGTATCTCATAACAGAAGAATTTTGAATATTTCCACTGCAGCTCATAATACCCTACATCTAGAGTCCAATAGAGTCCTTGAGTACAGTCAGGCTAGGTAATGAGTTATATTATCATCATCTCAGATAAATTGTTATTAAATGTTTACCCTTCCTGTATGCAATAAGCATTTCCTTATAAATTGAACATAGTCACTGTAATTTTAAAAATATAAAATATATGAAAAATATATGTCATACCTAACAAGCTAAACTTGCCGAATAGGCTAAACTCCCTTAAAAAATTAAGTTTTACCAAAACATTATTTTACAGAATCATACATTTTTTTTTCTTTTGAATTGAAAATGATTTAAAGATTTTCATTTTTGGACCATAACTTAGAAACCTCACCTAACCTCACTTACACTAGCATACTTATTTTAGCTTAATTCTGCGATGTATAGCATAGGTCCGTATTAATTTATTTAACATTGCTTCAGATAAATTATATGTATTTTTATCGTTATGTTCTGAGTGATTTCCGTTGATTTATGGGAAAAAAAAATTTCAGCCTAATTCGGCAAAGAACACACCTGTCAAATAGGCCAAACTGGGCAATTTGGCTTAATCGGCACGACACATCGAGTCGACTAAATCCATAGTGTACAGAAGGCAGTAAAATATGCATAACAAGTACAGTAGTGGTGACCTTTGTATGATGTCCAGATTTGAAGTTTATCAACTCTTTAATAGCTCTTTTATTCATTGTCACTACGTCACTGATGACAGCTCAAGGTAATTGGTGACATTTTCAGGACACTCGTAACACTGGTAACAGTGTCAGGTCACAGAATACAATATCAAGTCTCTGGAAACAATGTTACAACACTAATAGAAGTGTCAGAGGTACATTATGACTAAAATTCATTAGATAACAGGTCTACATTAGACACCGAGTTACCAAAGAGCTGCAGGTCAGTAGACATTTTCATACAGGTGACGTATACATCTCACAACTCGTGCAGTGAGTACCTAATGCATGCTTAATATTTTCCTACACGCTGTATGCGGAAGTCAAGAAGTTGAGTGGCGCTCCATTTGGGGTTTAATGTATGGAACGGGAGGCATGAGCAGAATAGTTGATGTTACTCACAGGAGTATGGAGGTTTTCGAGTGACTATTGTGATGGATTTGAATATCAGGTGAAATATATTACTCTTCGGTCGTGTGATGCATCTGGTCTCCTGACAATAGCTTGTTGAGATAGACAATTGGGGTAGTCAGACGGAAGCTACCTGGGCACGTGGTAACAGCTTATAAAAACAAAAGTCGGAGTTGGGATGCTAGATAGAGGAAGCTGGATCTTGACAACAGATGGTACAAAAATATAATGTGTTGCATGAACTCTGTATGTAATGTAACAAACTGCATTAGACATTTTCATAAAGCAAAAATGTTAAAGTTATCTTGAATAAAATTAAAAAAAAGAATGGTCTCCCATTTATCAACACATAATAAACGATTTTTTTATGTTAAAAGTTAATTATTGTCATCTGGCAATATTAATGTATATTAATGTTATTCTAGACGAGTACGAAATTTTTGTGATTTATTGGGGAATATGACATGTTTAAATGCAAGTTTATTTTTTTAGCTGTTAAACACCAATACAATTTAAATTAGCTTGTTTTAATTTGAATCGAATTGCCCAAAAAATAATAAAAATTATCACAGAAAATTGTTATAATACGACCTGCAGCTACACATTAATGTAGCTGTGTGGTTAATGCAAAGGATAAACATTAGAGGTATCAGAGCCGCCTTGAAGTGAAAGTAGATATAACAATGGTTATAAATGACCATAATTTTTAAAGGGGTGGACCGGTAAGCCAGCGGAAGGCCTCGGTCAGATGACCAAAAGCTCCAAAGGCGGGTCATCATCTGACAAAGACCCGCGTCAGGAAACATTTGTCCTGTTTCCTGACGAACCTTACCTAACCTAACCTAGTGAAAGTAGACTACGAGGACCCACTAGGTTAAGTTAGCATAAATTGATATTAACTAAGGTATATTTTCGAGTTCCCTTTAATTACTTCACAAAGACTTGTCGTAGTTAATTGAAAAGGCGATGGTGATAATCTGAGGAAACACTTTAAAATCATACCACAAAAAATATTATGCGCATGAAAGGTATCATCCTTTTTGTACGATTTTAACTTTTATGAATGCAATAAAATTCCAACAGTTGTGGTAATCAGTACTGTCTCTCGGGAAATTCGAATAGTGGCAGCTGTCAGAACTGTCTCCCGGGTAATTCTCAGGTTGTTCATGATACAATAAAAATCTCCTACTGATGAAGCGTTGGATTAGGGTCGCTAATTATTCAGAGTGGAAGTTTAATTTTCATGAGCTAAATTATCACTTACATTAACGTGTTTCACGGAAGAGTTTGCAAGCTGATAAATGAAAATGATAAAGAAAACTTTATTTTTATAAAGTACATTATGCAAAGTATTTCCAGCAGCATTAAAATTGACTTCTATTTATTGAAAATTATCTAATTAGGTTAATTTATTTAAATATTATGGTTTTAAATCTTTAACAGTTTATGTGATAACATCTCTTATTGTGGTTAACCATAAAGCAAATTATGTAACAACTTGTTATAACATTTAAATCAGAGAATACTGAAGTAGAACAAATTTATAGTTGGTACACTTGTTAAATTGTATTGTTGTGAATAACTGAGTCTAAACATAAGTAATCTGTCCAGGTATTAGGTCAGGTTAAAGGTGGCGTTTATATATATATATATATATATATATATATATATATATATATATATATATATATATATATATATATATATATATATATATATATATATATATATCTGAAGCTGGCTGTAGAAAGGAAACTGTTTCTTATGAAAGGAAGTTCGAGTTGAAGCACAGATTATCTTAGTATAACTGATTTAACGGGTTAAAATAAAGATTACGTGATTGATGACACTCCTATCACCATTAGAGTGGTAGAGACTGACCTAAAATTGCACTAAACACATTTTTTCCAGCCTGAAAACCTGTCTCATTATGTATGCATTCATGTATGAGAGAAACGCACTCATTTTATTTACATTTTTTTATACTTCTCTTTTTTTTTTAATTATACTCTAGAAATATACAAGACTACAGAAATTATAACTGTGCATCGACACCATGCTTAACCCTTCTTGGGTAGGGTAGGTGCCCGAGTCCGAGCTTTTAGCTCATAAGACTGTCATTCCCATTTGCTCCCTTGGGGCGGGGATGGCAGACCAGAGAGGCCTAGCTTGTGGCTAGGCCTGGGGACACTTGGTCCCAAAGATGAGGAGGTACTTGTACCTCCTCCCATGGGAGACTTCGCTCTCAGACACTCCCTAAAGAGGGAGCCAAGGCCGGGCCACCACTTGGAAAAGGCCCGGGCCGGGAGAATACCGGCTAATCTTTAATAATAATTATAACAGTGAACAAAAACCTCAGCCAAAAAAAAAAAAAATACAGAAATACAGGCGGAGCGCACACGCACACACACCACGTTCGATTACTCATGCACACACGCTTTTTTTTTTTTTTTTTTTTTTTTTTTTTTTAAACACAGGGTTTGACAAGGTTAAGGATCACTCTCTCTTTCTCTCTCTCTCTCTCTCAGATAAGCTGGTAGTTACGCACCTAACCTCCAAATCAAACAATCAAACGAGGACAACGAGGTAACTTACAGCAAAATATGACTAGATGACGTTAGGGCAACAATGTGATCCCACGTCACAAGACAACATGCTACTAGATGCTTACAGAGTCACAATGTGACCACAAGTTGCTATATGATGATAGGCACCGTAACACCACTCGACTTTCATAGAGCAAGTAATGATATGCCCATACACTCTGCACCAGGCCCAGAATCGTGGAACTCCTTGTTCATCAAGAACTACATGAAACCCCATTCGCATTCCTTAAATATTCCATTGAGGGGAATCTGGACACAGGTATCATCCCACAGTCACTAAAACCAACGGATATAGTTTAACTCCACATAGGTGGCAGTAAAGCAATTGCAAAGAATTATAGACCGATAGCACTAACGTCTCAAAAATCTTTGAAAGGGCTCTTATGAAGCAAGATCACTAACCACTTGGATACCGAACACCTGCACAACCCAGAGTAATATGGGTTCAGAGAAGGTCGCTCCTGCTTCTCACAACTACTGGACCACTGGAAGGCAAACAGGAACAGATGTAGTATACAAACTTTGCTTCCACAAAGTTTGTGTATACTAAATCTGGGATCATTGTATAAGAGCACACAAAATGCGTGGTAAAGGAATTACGGGAACAGAAGGTAGATGAATCTTTAACATTCTAACCAACAGAACTAAAAATTGTAATAGTAAACAAAGTTAAGTCAGAGACAGCTACAGTGTAAAGCTCTGTTCCACAAGCCACGGTAATCTCTCATATGTTATTCATTATTCTCATATCTGACAAAGACAGAGATGTAAACCATAGCACTGTTTCTTCCTTTGCTGACGGTACTAGAATTTGCATATGTCAGCCATTGCGGGCAATGCAAATCTCCAAGCGAATATAAACCAAGTCGTCAAATGGGCCACAGAATATAACGAAGTACAGTGAAGAAAATTGAAATTACTCCGTTATAGAAAACTACAAGAAATAACTGGTAGATTGGAGTATAATATAAATTTTAATCACACAATAAAGCAGGAAACTAATATGAAGGACTTGGGATTGATAATGTCAGAGGGTCTCATTTTTCGAAGATCACAACAATGTCATTATCACATCTGCTAGCAAAATGATAGAATGAATTAAAAGAACCTTCAAAACATGGGATGCAAAGCCAGTGATGATTCTCTTCAAATCACTTGTTATCTGAAGGCTGGAATACCGTTTTACACTAACGGTCCTTTCATGGTAGGCGAAATTGCAGAATATGCAGAGAACTTTCACTGCATAAATAAGCACAGTCATTCACCTCAATCACCGGGGCTGTGTGAAGTCCCTTGACTTGTATTCCTTGGAATGCGGACTAGAAAGATGCATCATAATTTACACATAAAAAATCCTAGAGGGACTAGCTTTAAATCTGCTTTAAATCACAGAAATCACTCCTTACGAGGGCAAAAGACTCGGCAGGTAGTGCAACATCCTACCAATGAAAAGCAGGGGGAGGGGGGTCTTTGAGTACACTAAGGAAGATAATAAGGTAAGTATCAAGGGCCCAAGACTGTTCAACTGCCTCCCAGCATGCATACAGGGGATTACCAATAGACATCTAGCTGTCTGCAGGAGGGAACGGGACAGATACCTCAAGTCAATACCTGAACAGCAGGGCTGAGGTTCCTAGGTTGGATTACGTGTGGCTGGCAGTAACAGCCCTGATCAACTTATATTTCCTGTTACTTATACTTCTTGATATATATTCAACTCATTTGTGCTCACTTGGCTTCAGATCTATGCTTACCATGACTCCTAAGTCTTTTTCACATTCTGTATGATCCATTTCAACCTTACCTGCTTTATAAGCACGAGTTATATTCATTCCCAAGGACAAAGACACTACGCTTGTCCACACTTAACTGCATCTTTCATTTTACAGACCATAACATTAATTTGTTCAAATCCTGAAGTTCAGTTTTCTCAGAATGTATTATTCAGCCTATTTTTGTTTCAGCAGCGAATTTACTCATGCCACATGTTAATTCTTCAAGGCCATTAATGTAAATAGGCGTAAATTTGATCCTTGTGGAATGTCAATAGTGATTAGTTCGTATTCATAATTCACCCCATTTATGCACTTTCTATTGGTTAGTAATTCTCCGATTCATGTTAGAATTTTTACTCCTTTACCACGAGCTACGACTTTTCTTAACATTCTTTTGTGAATTACTCTATCGAAAGGTTAGCTGAAATCCAAATAAACATCATATTCTTCATCGTGGTCCACTGCATCAAATGCTTTATTAAAAGGTCGGGAAATTTGCCAGGCAGGAACGCCCTCTAGTGAAATTGTGTTGTGACTCGTTAATGAAATTATGCTTAAGGTGGCTACGTATCATGTCTGCTAAAATTTCTTCTATCAATTTGCCTATTTACGTCAGGGTTATTGGACGGTAATATGAAGGAATGGACTTATTTTATGATTTAAACATAGGAGTTACGTTAGCCATCTTTCACATCACTAACAATACTAGTTTAAATTGATGCGCTAAACAGTTCATCGACTTATTTTAGTTTGTCTACCTGTTTGATTACCATGTCCCTCGTTATTGTAATATTACTTAATATTTTTCTTGACCTGAATTATTAATTGCTGGAATATCACTTACGTCTTCTTGTGGAAAGACAGGTAAGAAATAATTATGAACAAGAGTACATTTCCGGCTAATCAGCATGCTGTCCAGACCTGGTTCTGAGTGGTCCTATTTTTTTCCTTATTTTTGTACCATACACTTGAAAGAATGCTTTGAATATGTCTGATTCACTAGCTACTCGAATTTTGTACTCCCGTTTAACCTTTCTAATCTCCTTTGATATGAGCATATTGGTCAGTAAGGTTATTCTCCCCAGTTTTGTTGCTCCTACAAATTTCTCTTCTTTCTTAATAGATATTTAAATCTCTTATTTATCTATTTAGGATCGAAATGTACACACTTTCGACACGTTTTTGAAAGAATGATCTTTGCCAAAATATCGTTAGACAGATAACCTCAGTCTAAGCAAGATAGGTGTTCCATAATAATCGTCAAAAAGGAAATGGGTGACTTTTTCTGTATGATGCTTATTTTCGTATTCCCGGGTAATATTAACGGTAATCTTATGCTGATCACTTGCGCCAAGCTCTTATCTATATTATTTCAAGGGTTTCCCAATTTGACAAGACCAGCCCCATCAGATTATTACTCTGGTAGGCTCTGCAACAAATTGCTTCGAAAACCAGTCCATGACTACTTTCAGGAAATTCTTGGACTGCCAACTACCGGTCAAACAATTCCATTCAATATGACTTAATTTAGAATCCCCATCTATTCCTGTGTTATCGTGTCTAGAAGCCCTAACAATTTCGTCCCAAACAAAAATTTCCCAATGTCGCTAAGTTTGGGGGGTCGGTATATTACACTTAAAATAATTTTCTTGTCCAAGAAATTCTACACAGTGTTTAATTCTTCTATTTTTACATCGTTTTTTATGCAACAATTCATTTTATCTGAGACATAAACTAATCCTGACACTCGTGACCTGACTATTTACCGCGGAACTGACAAAGTTCTAGTTTCCGTACAATATCAGTAGTGACCAGACATTCGTCACTAGCTACTAAGGTCTCTTCAGTGGCCTTGACATGTACCCAGAGCAACACTCACCTGTGACCACAGTGTTATCAGTAACCTGGCAATGACACAGTGACACAACACTGTCGTCAGTAACCAGAGTAAATCAGCTTTACTCTATCACTGTCACCCTCGACGAGATATTGTCAAAAGTGAACTGACAGTCTGAGGTGACAGACCACTCACACCACTGACCATGCTATGTATCAAGTCACACGAGACTTTCACCAGCAACCTGACACTGTCACCAATGATCTGATACAGCCACAAGTGACCATGTACTATCACAAGTGACCATACATTGTCACTTGTGAAAAAATATACTCAGACCAGTGACCTTTCAGTCTCACCACAGACGTGATACAGCAATACACTGTCAATAATGAATACACACTGTTAACAACGATCATTTCACGCGACTCAATCACCAGTGACGCGACACAATCACCAGTGACGCGAAACACTCACCAGTGACGCGAAACACTCACCAGTGACGCGAAACACTCACTAGTGACACGACAACTCCCCAATGACGCGACACCAGTGACACGACACACTCACCGGTGACGCGACATACACACCAGTGACACAACATATACACCAGTGACGCGACACACTCACCAGTGACGCGACACACTCACCAGTGACGCGACACACTCACCAGTGACACAACATATACACCAGTGACGCGACACACTCACCAGTGACGCGACACACTCACCAGTGACGCGAAACACTCACCAGTGACGCGAAACACTCACCGATGACGCGACATACACACCAGTGACATGACACCAGTGACACGACAAACTCACCAGTGATACGACATACACACCAGTGACACGACACTCACCAGTGACTCGAAACACTCACCAGTGACGCGAAACACTCACGAGTGACGCGACACACTCACCAGTGACACGACATACTAACCAGTGACACGACACACCAGTGACACGACACACACCAGTGACGCAAAACACTCACCAGTGACGCAAAACAATCACCAGTGCCGCAAAACACTCACCAGTGACGCAAAACACTCACCAGTGACGCGAAACACTCACCAGTGACGCGAAACACTCACCAGTGACGCGACACACACACCAGTGACACGACACACACACACCAGTGACACGACACTCACCAGTGCCGCGACTCTGCATTAAGCAGAGGTATGATAAAGCTCACGGTTCAGGGAGAGTGACCTAGTAGCGACCAGTGAAGAGGCGGGGCCAGGAGCTTGGACTCTACCCCTGCAACCTCAACTAGGTGAGTACAACTAGGTGAGTACACTCACCAGTGACGCGACACACTCGCCAGTGACACGACACACTCGCCAGTGACACGACACACTCGCCAGTGACACGACACGCTCGCCAGTGACAACACACTCGCCAGTGACACGACACACTCACCAGTGATGTAGCAGCAGACACTCTGAGTGCTTCTCGCTATTGTTTCAATAATACACAACAAGCAAAACAAAAGTCAGTTGAAAATGGCCATCACAAACAGGCCTCACTACATGTCCATTCAAATTATAACATGAAATTCATTTATCATTTATAAAGAGATGATGGATGATTTATAATTAGAGTTGTTATAATATAATAAAATTTAAATTGGAGGAGTCATTGGTTTTCATAGCCATTTTACTCCAAAATAATTCTTTACAACTCATTTAACGTCATAAAACATATATGCTAAAATTTACCATTGAAATATATAAAGAGGAGAGTTAGCAAATGAGCCAGAGACGCCTTCTAGTGGAAGTTAATTATGGAGGACACTGCAGGATAACAATCTAATATTGATCTTGTATTGGTTTTGAATAATTACAATTTAGTTAAGTTTAACGTCTATTTCCACGTTATCTGTCAAAGTTGCTGAGAGCCTCGTAGTAATTAATTCAAATTGCTTTGTCGAAAACTAAATCATAAAGGCACAATAATCTATACCACTCTTTTCAAAAATGATGCACACCGTTTTTTTTTTAATATAAACATTTGTTACAATATGCAATAAGAAATATCTAAAATTTATAAAATTTTTCTGGGTCAATGGGAAAGCTAGCGCGAAACTCCGGTCATATGACAAAACTCCGGTTAGCATGTCATATAATTCCGATTTATTTTACAAAATTCTTTTCCCATATTGTGGCAATTAGAATGCAACAACCACCCTGTATATATTTCTAACATTAGCAATCAACAGAACTGTGTCAAGAATAATTCTCAAGTATTTAACGATGCAACACGACTATCCAACCAGTGAAGCGTTGCATTAACTTCGCTAATTATTCTGAATGGATGAATGATACACTTGAACTAAATTATCGCATTCGCTAACGAGGTGCACATTTCACCTGGAGGACCTTGCAAGCTGATCGTGATCTGACGAGAGAGATAAGCTTAGTGTTACTGATAGTGTTGGGAAGCTCGAAGTGATCTGATGAGTCAAGATACTGCTTAGCTCACTAAGTGAGAACGACCAAATTAATAAATAAATTACACGAAATTAGTTATTAGATCTAAAGTAAGATAATAAGTAAGATATGTAACACAATTAGGTATTTTTATTCCGATACGTTTCTCCTTCACAGTAGGCTTCTTCAGTCGAATGCAGAGGCGGCAGCAGAAGCAGTTGAGCTTTAATCAATGTAATTAATACATCACCCTGGAAGTGCTTGCTAGTTTGGAGGTGGTCGTCCCTCAGCCTGGAAGAGAGAGTTCTGTTCCATAGTCTGGAACAATGTGAATCTGAAGCTAGGTTAGGTAAATTCGTCAGTTCACAGGACAAGGGGTTTCTGACGTGGGTTTAAGTCGTATGATGGCCCGCCACTGGAGCTTTTCTCATATGACTGAAGCCTTCCGCTGGCTTACCAGTTCACCCGTTTAAAAATTAATGTTATAATTATAACTGTTAATAGTAGAAGCTGAAGCATCAGACTGGAGAGACATACTTGCCAAAGGTCAAGTCCAGAAAATCTTGATGACAATAGGCTTCCTACACTACATTCTAGTGGGCTCTGCCTTTCTGTATGTTCAAAACTTTCGGCACCTCACTTTTGGCAGTAAGTCTCTATTCTGAAGCTTCGGCTTCAGGTTGTTCCAGATTATAGAACAGAACTCTTCTACAAGACTGAGGGACTGACCACTCCAAAGCTACGTCTTCCATGGTAATAGACTCATTTCATAATGTTTACACCTCCACTGCTTCTGCTGCCGCCTCTGTATTGTAGTCGAAACATTTCGGAATAAAGACACCTAGCTGTTGCACTTGTGTTTTGCATATCAACTTGTTGGCTTTGTATACCATTATTATACTCAGGCTAACTTTGATTTCTCGACCTGAGTAAACCTTTTTTTTTTCACTGGTCGGACCATGGCATATGCTAGAAGGCAAAGA
The DNA here is from genome assembly GCF_038502225.1 of Cherax quadricarinatus. Classification (NCBI taxonomy): domain Eukaryota; kingdom Metazoa; phylum Arthropoda; class Malacostraca; order Decapoda; family Parastacidae; genus Cherax; species Cherax quadricarinatus. The sequence goes on from NW_027198000.1 coordinate 50,379, forward strand.
CTATTTTATTTCGAAGCAGTCCTGTCACGATTCGTGGAGAAGTGCGTTCCTGCGAATTCACTTCTAAGATAAAGGTGTAAGATCGTCATTCTTTTACATGGTTATTTTCACTACTTTCCATAACATTCAAGAAGTGATTTCATTAATCTATTTTCCATCAACCCTGAGTGAAATGTTGCATTCCAGGGAGGCAAGAACCGAGAGAATGAATGGTGAGTATGCAGTTATTCTGCAACAAAAGTATGCTGCATAAATATACATCGTGGTAAAGAAATATGATTAATAGAGGTTTGCACATATTTTAACTAAGTCTTTAGTCAACACAGTCAGTACATCGTATTTCTTAGATAAAAAAATGAACAAGAGAAAATAGCTATATGAGGTAAACAAAAAAAATTAGCTATCCGAGGTAAACAAAAAAAATCAGTTGGCAATAATGCTGCAACTGACGGTAGTAACAATGTTCATCAAAAATTTTATTGGATTTGCACACCGTTATTGGATGCCCTTTTACTCCATGACATTTCCAGAATTTATGCATAACCAAACCTGAGTCTAGTATGTCACATTCATTAATACGTTGCATTTTTCACAAATAAATCACCAGTCTTCAGTGTCAGGAGACAGTATTCAAAAACTATA
>NW_027198001.1:0-10000 GCF_038502225.1 Cherax quadricarinatus
TGTACTGGTCTTCTGTGTTACTGTACTGGTCTTCTGTGTTACTGTACTGGTCTTCTGTGTTACTGTACTGGTCTTCTGTGTTACTGTACTGGTCTTCTGTGTTACTGTACTGGTCTTCTGTGTTACTGCACTGGTCTTCTGTGTTACTGTACTGGTCTTCTGTGTTACTGTACTGGTCTTCTGTGTTACTGTACTGGTCTTCTGTGTTACTGTACTGGTCTTCCGTGTTACTGTACTGGTTTTCTGGGTTGCTGTACTGGTCTTCTGTGTTACTGTACTGGTCTGCTGTGTTACTGTACAGGTCTTCTGTGTTACTGTACTGGTCTTCTGTGTTACTGAACTGGTCTTCTGTCTTACTGCACTGGTCTTCTGGATTGCTGTACTGGTCTTCTGTGTTACTGTACTGGTCTTCTGTGTTACTGTACTGGTCTTCTCTGTTACAGTACTGGTCTTCTGTGTTACTGTACTGGTCTTCTGTGCTACTGTACTGGTCTTCTGTGTTACTGCACTGGTCTTCTGTGTTACTGTACTGGTCGTCTGGGTTGCTGTACTGGCCTTCTGTTACTGTACTGGTCTTCTGGGTTGCTGTACTGGTCTTCTGTGTTACTGTACAGGTCTTCTGTGTTACTGTCCTGGTCTTCTGTGTTACTGTACTGGTCTTCTGTGTTACTGCACTGGTCTTCTGTGTTACTGTACTGGTCTTCTGTGTTACAGTACTGGTCTTCTGTATTACTGTACTGGTCTTCTGTGTTACTGTACTGGTATTCTGCGTTACTGCACTGGTTTTCTGTGTTACTGTACTGGTCTTCTGTGTTACTGCACTGGTCTTCTGTGTTACTGCGCTGGTCTTCTGTGTTACTATACTGGTCTTCTGTGTTACTGTACTGGTCTTCTGTGTTACTGTACTGGTCTTCTGTGTTACTGTACTGGTCTTCTGTGTTACTGTACTGGTCTTCTGTGTTACTGCACTGGTCTTCTGTGTTACTGTACTGGTCTTCTGTGTTACTGTACTGGTCTTCTGTGTTACTGTACTGGTCTTCTGTGTTACTGTGTTACTGTACTGGTCTTCTGTGCTACTGTACTGGTCTTCTGTGTTACTGTACTGGTCTTCTGTGTTACTGTACTGGTCTTCTGTGTTACTGTACTGGTCTTCTGTGTTACTGTACTGGTCTTCTGTGTTACTGCACTGGTCTTCTGGGTTGCTGTACTGGTCTTCTGTGTTACTGTACTGGTCTTCTGTGTTACAGTACTGGTCTTCTGTGTTACTGTACTGGTCTTCTGTGCTACTGTACTGGTCTTCTGTGTTACTGCACTGGTCTTCTGTGTTACTGTACTGGTCGTCTTGGCTGCTGTACTGGCCTTCTGTTACTGTACTGGTCTTCTGTGTTACTGTACTGGTCGTATGGGCTGCTGTACTGGCCTTCTGTTACTGTACTGGTCTTCTGGGTTGCTGTACTGGTCTTCTGTGTTACTGTACTGGTCTTCTGTGTTACTGTACTGGTCTTCTGTGTTACTGTACTGGTCTTCTGTGTTACTGTACTGTTCCTCTGTGTTACTGTACTGTTCCTCTGTGTTACTGTACTGGTCTTCTGTGTTACTGTACTGGTCTTCTGTGTTACTGTACTGGTCTTCTGTGTTACTGTACTGGTCTTCTGTGTTACTGTACTGGTCTTCTGTGTTACTGTACTGGTCTTCTGTGTTACTGTACTGGTCTTCTGTGTTACTGTACTGGTCTTCGGTTACTGTACTGGTCTTCTGTGTTACTGTACTTGTCTTCTGTGTTACTGTAATGGTCTTCTGTGTTACTGTACTGGTCTTCTGTGTTACTGTACTGGTCTTCTGTGTTACTGTACTGGTCTTCTGTGTTACTGTACTGGTCTTCTGTGTTACTGTACTGGTCTTCTGTGTTACTGTACTGGTCTTCTGTGTTACTGTACTGGTCTTCTGTGTTACTGCACTGGTCTTCTGTGTTACTGTACTGGTCTTCTGGGTTGCTGTACTGGTCTTCTGTGTTACTGTACTGGTCTTCTGTGTTACTGTACTGGTCTTCTGTGTTACTGTACTGGTCTTCTGTGTTACCGTACTGGTCTTCTGTGTTACTGCACTGGTCTTCTTGGTTGCTGTACTGGTCTTGTGTTACTGTACTGGTCTTCTGTGTTACTGTACTGGTCTTCTGTGTTACTGTACTGGTCTTCTGTGTTACTGCACTGGTCTTCTGGGTTGCTGTATTGGTCTTCTGTGTTACTGTACTGGTCTTCTGTGTTACTGTACTGGTCTTCTGTGTTACTGTACTGGTCTTCTGTGTTACTGTACTGGTCTTCTGTGTTACTGTACTGGTCTTCTGTGTTACTGTACTGGTCTTCTGTGTTACTGTACTGGTCTTCTGTGTTACTGTACTGGTCTTCTGTGTTACTGTACTGGTCTTCTGTGTTACTGTACTGGTCTTCTGTGTTACTGTACTGGTCTTCTGTGTTACTGTACTGGTCTTCTGTGTTACTGTACTGGTCTTCTGTGTTACTGTACTGGTCTTCTGTGTTACTGTACTGGTCTTCTGTGTTACTGTACTGGTCTTCTGGGTTGCTGTACTGGTCTTCTGTGTTACTGTACTGGTCTTCTGTGTTACTGTACTGGTCTTCTGTGTTACTGTACTGGTCTTCTGTGTTACTGTACTGGTCTTCTGTGTTACTGTACTGGTCTTCTGTGTTACTGTACTGGTCTTCTCCTCAGTTGTGTGTATGTCATCCAGCACTTTTGGTGCATTCCCTGTTGGTGTCCCCCTCTGTCCTGACTTCCCAGAGTCCTTCGTGTCTCCACTGTCAATACTTCCTTAAACCTCTTGTTGAGCTCCTCTTGATCGTTTCGTGTGAGTTCCCCTTCTTTCCTCAGCCTGATCACCTGGTCTTTGACTCTTGTCTTTCTCCTAATGAGGCTATACAGCAGTTTCGGGTCAGACTTGACTTTTGATATGTCGTTTTCATACTGTCTCTGGGCCTCCCTTCTTATCTGTGCGTACTAGTTTCTGACTCTTCGATTGATCTCCTCATTTTCCTGTGTCCTTTGCCTTCTGTACCTCTTCCATTCTCTAATGCACTTAGTTTTTGCCTCTCTACATCTTCGGGTAAACCAAGAACTCACTTTGGTCTTCCCATTAATTTTGTTGCCCTTAGGAGCAAACCTTTCCTCTGCCTCCTTGAATTTTGTTGTTACATATTCCATCATTTCGTTTACCGACTTTCCTGCCAGTTGTCCGTCCCACTGAACCTCCCGCAGGAAGTTCCTAATACTTGTGTAGAACCCCCTTTTATAGTTTGACTTTTCCCAATCTACTCCTGTTACCCTCTCCACTTGCAGCTCTACTATGTAATCAAAACTCAGAACCACGTGATCGCTAGCTCCAAGGGGCCTCTCACATGTGATGTCCTCAATGTCTGAACTGCTCAGGGTGAACGCAAGGTCCAGTCTTGCTGGTTCATCCTCCTCTCTCTCTCTCTCTGGTAGTGTCCCTGACGTGCTAATGCATGAGGTTTTCCAGTACCACATCCATCATCTTGGATCTCCATGTGTCAGGACCCCAATGATTGAAATTACCTATGGTTGAAATCACCCATAACCAGTAACTTTGCGCTATTGAGCTCCTCATGCCACCTCAGCCAGTGTGTCCACCATCCCTCTGTTGTTCTCTTCATATTCCTCTCTTGGCCTCCTGCAGTTTTGTGGTGGGTTATACATCACTGCAATGACTACCTTATGTTCCTCAGACTGAATTGTAGCTACTTTATAGTCCCTTTCTCCCATCTCGCCCACACCTTCCATTTCCTCAAAACTCCATCGTTTTTATGAGTACTGCAACCCCTCCTTCCCCTCTTCTCCTTTTGTCTCCTTCTCCTTCTGCTCCTTCTGTGTGTGTGTGTGTGTGTTCCGTGTCTCCAGAAGTCAATCTTCTTCCCTTCGATAAACTCCCTTTCTCCCTTCCGAAGGAGTGGTCATAGTCAGGTGTTATGAGGTCATAGTGAGGTGTTGTCATAGGTGAGATCACAGTCAGGTGTGTGTGTGTGTGTACTCACCTAGTTGAGGTTGCAGGGGTCGAGTCCAAGCTCCTGGCCCCTGTGTATGTGTTCGTGTGTGCACTCACCTAATTGTGGTTGCAGGGGTCGAATTTAAGCTCCTGTGTGTGTGTGTGTGTGTGTGTGTGTGTGTGTGTGTGTGTGTGTGTGTGTGTGTGTGTGTGTGTGTGTGTGTGTGCGAGTGTGTGTGTGTGTGTGTGTGTGTTTGTGTGTGTGTGTTTGTGTGTGTATGTGTGTGTATGTGTGTGTGTGTGTGTGTGTGTGTGTGTGTGTGTGTGTGTGTGTGTGTGTGTAGGTGTGTAGGTGTGTAGGTGTGTGTCTGTGTACTCACCTAGTTGTACTCACTTAGTTGAGGTTGCAGGGGTCGAGTCCAAGCTCCTGGCCCCGCCTCTTCACTGGTCGCTACTAGGTCACTCTCCCAGAACCGTGAGCTTTATCATACCTCTGCTTAAAGCTGTGTATGGATCCTGTCTCCACTACATCGCTTCCCAAACTATTCCACTTCCTGACTACTCTGTGGCAGAAGAAATACTTCCTAACATGCCTGTGATTCAACTGTGTCTTCAACGTCCAACTGTGTAATCCGTCTGCGGTCTTCTTTGCCCTTCCCCAATCTTCATGACTTTGCACTTGGTGGGATTGAACTCCAGGAGCCAATTGCTGGACCAGGTCTGCAGCCTGTCCAGATCCCTTTGTAGTTCTGCCTGGTCTTCGATCGAATTAATTCTTCTCATCAACTTCACGTCATCTGCAAACAGGGACACTTCGGAGTCTATTCCTTCCGTTATGTCGTTCACAAATACCAGAAACAGCACTGGTCCTAGGACTGACCCCTGTGGGACCCCGCTGGTCACAGGTGCCCATTCTGACGCCTCGTCACGTACCATGACTCGCTGCTGTCTTCCTGACAAGTATTCCCCTGATCCATTGTTGTGCCTTCCCTGTTATCCCTGCTTGGTCCTCCAGGTTTTGCACTAACCTCTTGTGTGGAACTGTGTCAAACGCCTTCTTGCAGTCCAAGAAAATGCAATCCACCCACCCTTCTCTCTCTTGTCTTACTGCTGTCACCATGTCATAGAGCTCCAGTAGGTTTGTGACACAGGATTTCCCGTCCCTGAAACCATGTTGACTGTTGTTGATGAGATCATTCCTTTCTAGGTGTTCCACCACTCTTCTCCTGATAATCTTCTCCATGACTTTGCATACTATACATGTCAGTGGCACTGGTCTGTAGTTTAGTGCTTCATGTCTTTCTCATTTTTTAAAGATTGGGACTCCATTTGCTGATTCCATGCTTCGGGCATTCTCCCTGTTTCGTTAGATGTGTTGAATATTATTGTTAGGGGTACACATAGTGCCTCTGCTCCCTCTCTCAGGACCCATGGAGAGATGTTATCCGGCCCCAGTGCCTTTGAGGTATCTAGCTCACTCAGAAGCCTCTTCACTTCTTCCTCGGTTGTGTGTACTGTGTCCAGCACTTGGTGGTGTGCCTCACCTCTCAGTCTTTCTGGATCCCCTTCTGTCTCCTCTGTGAACACTTCTTTGAATCTCTTGTTGAGTTCCTCACATACTTCACAGTCATTTCTTGTTGTCTCTCCTCCTTCCTTCCTTAGCCTGATTACCTGGTCCTTGACTGTTGTTTTCCTTTTGATGTGGCTGTATAACAGCTTCGGGTCAGATCTGGCTTTCGCTGCTATGTCGTTTTCATACTGTCGTTGGGCCTCCCTTCTTATCTTTGCATATTCATTTCTGGCTCTACGACTGCTCTCCTTATTCTCATGGGTCCTTTGCCTTCTATATTTCTTCCATTCCCTAGTACACTTGGTTTTTGCCTCCCTGCACCTTTGGGTGAACCATACTCTCATACTGGCTTTTTCATTATTCCTGCTATCCTTGGGTACAAACCTCTCCTCAGCCTCCTTTCACATTGTTGCTACATATTCCATCATCTCATAAATGGAAGGGAAGGGAACAGGATAGATGGAGGTATGGGTTACAAAATTATTTGGAATATCAGCTAAATGAGTGTTATGAGGAAGGGGGGGAGCCCGCAGTATGGAAACATGGTGCAACTCAGGGACATGTTGGCGGATTTACATAATGATAGATTCGATGAGGTACGTGTAAGGGCGGGAATGGACGCTGTAGTGTGGGGGGATAAGCCTTCGGGAAGTGTTTTGCGAAGTTTTAGGATTATGCAGAAGGATTCAACTATTTTAAACTTGGAGGTAAGTGAGTATTTGGGTGGATATTATAAGGGGCAAGTGCTAAATACTACAGAAGGCATGAGTAATTATGCTGACTTCTGGTTCCAAAGGAAATGGAGGAAGGGGGAGAAAGGCAACGCTATTTAGGAGGTGTGGGGGGGTGAGTGAGTTAGGGTAGCGGGGAGAGGAGATAATGGGGATGGGAGGTGAGATTATCATGGAGGAAGTTGAGGAGGAGGTGTTCAGATTGAGTACTGGCAAGGCGCCGGGTATAGATGGGATGTCAAATGATTTCTATAGAGTCCAATGGGACCATATTAAGTACTGTCTGGTGAGGGTCATGAATTGTATGCTGAGGGAGGGAAAGTTAGGACTTACACAGAGGACGGGAGTGGTCGTGTAAGTACGCAAAAAGCAAAAGGAACGAACACTGAGTGCGTACAGAGCTATCTCGCTAATGTGTACCGACTATAAGATTTTCGCTAAGATACTGGGCAATAGGATGAAGAAGGTGATAGGTGGGGTTATACATAGGGGATAAATGGGTATTCCGGGAAGAAGCATGAGAGATGGGCATGGTCGCATTAGGGATTTTTTGGAGGGTTGCAACGGGGGAGGACTTTTGGGTATTGATTGGGAAAATGCATACGACTGTGTGGATAGAAATTTTCTGAGGGCTAGTTTGATGCGTCTGGGTTTTGGCGAGGGAGTAGTGCGGTGGATTGATATCATGTATTCATAGGCAATGGTGCAGGTGCAAATTAATGGCAGGTTGGGTAGGCCTGTCAAAATGGAAAGGGGTTTGAGACAGGGGTGTCCCCTGTCTCGAATATTGTTTGTGTGCAAGCAGCATCCATTTTATGGGCTCGTTGAGGGGAAGGACGTTAAATGGGGAGAAGGATGGGTTTATAGAGGTGGTGGGGCATGTGGATGATACCACTGTTCTGATAGCTGGGGTGGAGGGATTGCATACGGTGGGAAGGGTATTGGAGCTTTTTGGGAGGGCGTCTGGAATGCGGGTGAACAGAGCTAACTCAAGTTTACTGGAGGTGGGTTCTTGGGTGGGGGGGACTTGGGGTTGGAGTTTGGGTGGGAAGTGGTGGTTCGGCTAAAAAATTGTGGAGTAATATACATGGCTGATGTACAGGAGGCTCGAAGAGTGAACTCGGAGGTGGTGGGGAAGAAGGCGGTGAAAAGGATAAGGAGTTTACGGGCAGGGGATGTCACCTTACTACAGCGGGCGATAATAGTAAATTGATTGGTTTATAGTAAAGTGTGGAGTGTAGCTGTGGTGTATCCATTAAGGGCTCAGGAGCTCCAAGAGATACAGAGGCGGGCATTACGTTATGTTTGGGGTTTTGGGAGGGCATGGCTAAGCAAAGAGGTGGTAATGTCGAATACACGCAGAGGAAAAGTGGGCCTCTTAGCATTGGGGCCGAGGGTGAAGGTCCTATATGTAAAACAGAGGTTCGTTAAGGCGGGGGGGGGGGAGAAGGGGTAAGAATGGGGAAAGTAATGGAGGATGTGCGGAGATGGTGGCGCGGAAAAGAATTACTCGAATGTGAGGATATGCTAAGGTTATTGTTATTGATTGGAGAGGCAGCAAAACTTAGAGTGGGGCGTTTGGTGGCGATGAGTAGGGAATCGGAAACCATACAGGGAGTATCGGTCTACCCCTTGTATGATTGGGGGATGATATGGACGTTGTCAGTAAAGGATCACATTAACTGCATATATGTTTATGTTTCCGAGATGGCAGTATGGTGATGTGGAACCAACTGTTAAAAAGTATGCTGATAAGTGACGAAATGTTACTGACGGAAGCATAGGCAAATATTGTTGGCGAGTGTGCTGTTATAATTTGGGGTGGGGTGGGATAGGGAAGTGTAAACTTATTGGATGCTAACAGAACAACGCCTTTGTTGGTAGTTATGACTAAGGTGGGGTAATGTAATTGTGATAGTGTATATATACAATGTTAAAGCATTTGTAAGTTGGTATGCATATACTAACATGGTTTGAAAAAAAATGTCTTAAAATAACATTATATTTCATGATTTTGTTAATTGGTAGAGTTTTCATATCATGTATATGTATATTGGGGAAAAGTGTTTTTAGTTGCTAGCTATGTTAGGGAGAAAGGGGTTGTGCCAATATTGTGTGGCGGCAGCAAGGGTTTCCTCATCCTGCATATTGCAGGTTTTGAGTGCGTGTAATCAGAGTGTATAGTTTAGTGTTCTCTAGATTGGGACAGATTATGTTGAGGTTGTATTTTGTGGAAATTTTGGTGTTGGTCCATATGTTGGACAACATTTTGACGGTTGTGTACATTTGTGTATTATGTAAGTTTTTAAATAAAATATGAAAATAAATGTAGTTGGGATAGTGCATATACACAATGTTAAGACATTTGTTAGTTGGTATGCAAATACTCAAATGGGCAAAAACTGTCTTAAAATAACATGTTACTTAATGATTTAGTTTATATAGAGTTTGCATATCATGTATATATATATATTGGGGAAAAGTGTTTTTTTAGTTGTAAACTAAGTTAAGGGGAAGGTGGTTGTGCCACTACTGTGTGGCACCAATGGTGCCTCATCCTGCACTTTGCAGGTTTTGAGGGAGTGTTATCAGTGTGTAAGGGTTTAGTGTTCACTGGATTGGTATAGATTGTGTTGAGGTTGTAATTTGTGAAAGTTTTGAATTTAGTCCATATGTTGCACAACATTTTTATGTTTGTGTACATTCTTGTATTCTGTAAGTTTTTTAAATAAAATATAAAAAAATCCATGATATGTTAAAACTAAGTGATTTGTGATCACTTTCCCCAAGCTCATCATTAACCTTAAGATTATTAATTAGTGAATCTTTGTTGGCAAGAACCAAGTCAAGCAGATTGTTTCCTCTAGTTGGTTCTGTCACAACCTGTTCTAAAAAGCAATCCTGAACCATATCAAGAAAGCCACTAGACTCAAGATTTCCTGTCATAAGTTAAAATCTCCCATTAACACAACATTTTCATATCTAGATGCCTTATGAATTTCGACCCATAACAGCTTACTGCACTCCCTATCAAGGTTTTGGGGCCTATAAATCACACCAAAAATTAATTTGTCAAGTCCCTCGATAAACTGTAGCCAAACAGATTCTGTGTTCGATGTTTCTAATCTTGTACCATGTCTAAGACAATTTAAATTTTCTCTGACATACATCGCAACTCCACCACCCTTCCAATACAACACCTAGTATAACCAAAACACTAAATCCTATAACCAGTACACTACCTCATATAACCAATACACCATCACATGGAACAAAAATCCCGTAAGAAGATAGAAATATAGGTAGTGAAAAGAACTAATAGTAGAAGTAATAGCAGAACAAACAGAAATAGTAGTAGTAACTATAGTAGTAGTAAATGTGGAGTAGTAATAGTGGTAGATGTAGTCTAAGGAACAAGAACTAAACATCCCGGCCACTGTTTCCACTCACTGATGTGCGATACTTCTCACATCAGTGAGTGGATATCTTGTCACTGCAACTCTTGGTAATTATTTTATATCTGCTATTACTATTACTACTAATACTATAAATCAACTACTACTAGCAATAGTTACACTCGTCTCTGCCTCATTTACCACTACCAGTACTACAATCTTGTCACCTTTCTGTTGCAATAATTCTACTATTACTACTACTGTTACTAGACTACTACCAATACAACTA
>NW_027198001.1:15000-51013 GCF_038502225.1 Cherax quadricarinatus
GATAGTAGTGGTATTGTAGTAGTAGACGTAGTGCAACAGAGAAGCAGAGTTTAATAAGAAGATAGTAGTGGTATTGTAGTAGTAGACGTAGTGCAACAGAGAAGCAGAGTTTATAAGAAGATAGTAGTGGTATTGTAGTAGTAGACGTAGTGCAACAGAGAAGCAGAGTTTAATAAGAAGATAGTAGTGGTATTGTAGTAGTAGACGTAGTGCAACAGAGAAGCAGAGTTCAATAAGAAGATAGTAGTGGTATTGTAGTAGTAGACGTAGTGCAACAGAGAAGCAGAGTTTAATAAGAAGATAGTAGTGGTATTGTAGTAGTAGACGTAGTGCAACAGAGAAGCAGAGTTTAATAAGAAGATAGTAGTGGTATTGTAGTAGTAGACGTAGTGCAACAGAGAAGCAGAGTTCAATAAGAAGATAGTAGTGGTATTGTAGTAGTAGACGTAGTGCAACAGAGAAGCAGAGTTTAATAAGAAGATAGTAGTGGTATTGTAGTAGTAGACGTAGTGCAACAGAGAAGCAGAGTTCAATAAGAAGATAGTAGTGGTATTGTAGTAGTAGACGTAGTGCAACAGAGAAGCAGAGTTCAATAAGAAGATAGTAGTGGTATTGTAGTAGTAGACGTAGTGCAACAGAGAAGCAGAGTTTAATAAGAAGATAGTAGTGGTATTGTAGTAGTAGACGTAGTGCAACAGAGAAGCAGAGTTCAATAAGAAGATAGTAGTGGTATTGTAGTAGTAGACGTAGTGCAACAGAGAAGCAGAGTTCAATAAGAAGATAGTAGTGGTATTGTAGTAGTAGACGTAGTGCAACAGAGAAGCAGAGTTTAATAAGAAGATAGTAGTGGTATTGTAGTAGTAGACGTAGTGCAACAGAGAAGCAGAGTTCAATAAGAAGATAGTAGTGGTATTGTAGTAGTAGACGTAGTGCAACAGAGAAGCAGAGTTCAATAAGAAGATAGTAGTGGTATTGTAGTAGTAGACGTAGTGCAACAGAGAAGCAGAGTTCAATAAGAAGATAGTAGTGGTAGTGAAAAAGGTGAAAAGGTCAGTAAGAATAGTGTCAGCGAATAAATATTATGGCTTCTTTTCCAGTGATGTTTGTGCCGGATCTGCCACTATGGTTCCTTGTCCAGGTACAGCCGGAGGTCTTGCCATCTGCTGTCCAATATATTCTGGCGCTGCAGTCGGAGTGACCATCATATTAGGTCACCCAGCTGAGTCACTCGGTCCAGCCAGCTGTGTCGCAGCTGGCGCTTCACTACACCATCATTTTTTAATTCCTTAATTATCTTCTTGTTACTAATTTTAGATTTTTTTATTTTTAATACTGTATAAAAATAGCACTATGCACAATGTTTTAGCACTAGTTCTTTAATTCATTAATATTAAGTTTCCTCGTTAAAATACATACATTTGTTTCTACTCTTAAAGTGTTATTTTTTATTATTAATAACAAGGCAGCCCAAAAAAGAAGAAACACTTTCATTATCATTCAGTCCATCACTGTTTTGCCAGAGGTGCACTAACATTATAGGTAAGAAAGAGCACTGTATCTCCAGCCGTCCTTCAGAGTGCAGACACTGTACTTCCCACCTCCAGAACTCAAGTACGGCTAACTGTACTTCCCACCTCCAGAACTCAAGTACGGCTAACTGTACTTCTCACCTCCAGAACTCAAGTACGGCTAACTGTACTTCCCACCTCCAGAACTCAAGTACGGCTAACTGTACTTCCCACCTCCAGAACTCAAGTACGGCTAACTGTACTTCCCACCTCCAGAACTCAAGTACGGCTAACTGTACTTCCCACCTCCAGAACTCAAGTACGGCTAACTGTACTTCCCACCTCCAGAACTCAAGTACGGCTAACTGTACTTCCCACCTCCAGAACTCAAGTACGGCTAACTGTACTTCTCACCTCCAGAACTCAAGTACGGCTAACTGTACTTCCCACCTCCAGAACTCAAGTACGGCTAACTGTACTTCCCACCTCCAGAACTCAAGTACGGCTAACTGTACTTCTCACCTCCAGAACTCAAGTACGGCTAACTGTACTTCCCACCTCCAGAACTCAAGTACGGCTAACTGTACTTCCCACCTCCAGAACTCAAGTACGGCTAACTGTACTTCCCACCTCCAGAACTCAAGTACGGCTAACTGTACTTCCCACCTCCAGAACTCAAGTACGGCTAACTGTACTTCCCACCTCCAGAACTCAAGTACGGCTAACTGTACTTCCCACCTCCAGAACTCAAGTACGGCTAACTGTACTTCCCACCTCCAGAACTCAAGTACGGCTAACTGTACTTCCCACCTCCAGAACTCAAGTACGGCTAACTGTACTTCTCACCTCCAGAACTCAAGTACGGCTAACTGTACTTCCCACCTCCAGAACTCAAGTACGGCTAACTGTACCTCTCACCTCCAGAACTCAAGTACGGCTAACTGTACTTCTCACCTCCAGAACTCAAGTACGGCTAACTGTACTTCTCACCTCCAGAACTCAAGTACGGCTAACTGTACTTCCCACCTCCAGAACTCAAGTACGGCTAACTGTACTTCTCACCTCCAGAACTCAAGTACGGCTAACTGTACTTCCCACCTCCAGAACTCAAGTACGGCTAACTGTACTTCCCACCTCCAGAACTCAAGTACGGCTAACTGTACTTCCCACCTCCAGAACTCAAGTACGGCTAACTGTACTTCCCACCTCCAGAACTCAAGTACGGCTAACTGTACTTCCCACCTCCAGAACTCAAGTACGGCTAACTGTACTTCCCACCTCCAGAACTCAAGTACGGCTAACTGTACTTCTCACCTCCAGAACTCAAGTACGGCTAACTGTACTTCCCACCTCCAGAACTCAAGTACGGCTAACTGTACTTCCCACCTCCAGAACTCAAGTACGGCTAACTGATTTCCTTGAATCCCTTCATAAATGTTTCTTTACTAACATTACAACAGCACGTTAATTCATAAAAACCGTTTGTCTTCGCTCCTGTCTAATACGTCCACACACAACTGCTGGAAGTCTAAGTCCCTCACACACAAAACCTGTACTTCTTCCCTCCAACCTTTCCTAAGACAACCCCTACCCCGCCGTCCTTCCACTACCGATTTATACGCACTCCAGGTTTTTTCAGTTTTGTTCAGCCCTTTCTAAATGTCCGAACCACCTCGACAACCCCTTCTCATCCCTTCTAATCTTCAAGCTGTGTATTTTCTGCATTATATTCACAACACACAAGTCCTCAGACACCACATCTCCACTGCCTCCAGTCTTCTGCTTATTGCGACATTCATCTCCCATGTTTTATACCTATATAAGAGCATTCGTACCACTATACTCTCATATATTTCCCTCTTTGCTTCCATTTTTCTCTCACCAGTTTTATGATTCACCTCGTCTTTCATAGACGGACCTGCTGAGAAGTCCACTCCTAAATATCTGAATATATTCACCTCCTCCATACTCCCTCCTTCCAATCTGATATCCAGCCTTTCATTACTTAAATGTTTTGTTATCCTCATCACCTTGCTTTTCCCAGTGTTCACTTTTAATCCTTCTTTTACATACACTACCAAACTCGTTCACCAACCTCTTCAGCTTCTCTTTAGAATCTCCCAAGAGCACAGTGTCATCAGCAAAAAAGCAACTGTGACAACTCCCACTTTGTGTTAGACTCTATCTCTTCATCCCACACCTCTTGCCAACATCCGAACATTCACTTCTCAAACAGCACTACCTACAAATATATTGCATATTAATTGTGACATCACGCCTCTTTCTATTAGGTCTGCTCTTACTGGGATATAATATCCCTCTCTCCTACATGCTGTAACCTGAGCCTCAGTGTCCTCGTAAAAACGCTTAACTGCTTTCAGTAATCTTCTACCTGTTCCATACATTTCTAACATCTACCACATGGCTTCACTATCCACCCTATCCATAAATGCACCAAAATCCATCCTAACCATAAATGCAACAAAAACCTTTTTACCCTTCTCTAAATGCTGTCCACCTACATGTTTCACTATAAACACTTGGTCTATACACCCGCTACCCTTCCTGAAGCCTTGTTCATCTTCGATCCTGCTCTCCTTACTCTTAATTCTTTCAATATTAACTCTACCATCCACTTTACCAGGTATTTTCAATAGGCCTATGCCTTTATAATTTTTACACTCTCTTTTGTCTCTTTTTCTTTTATACAAAGTAACTATGCTTTCTCTCTGCTAATCCCTAGGTACCTTCCTGTCTTCCATACATTTATTAAATAAAAACACCAGCCTTTCCAAAACTATATTCCCATCTGCTTTTAACATTTCTGTTTTTATCTCATCAATTCTGGGCCTCTTTACCCCCTTTCATTCTATTCACTGCCTCATGCACTTCCCTCACACTCACAACTGGCTCTTCCTCACTCCTACAAGATGTTATACCTCTATGTCCCATGCACGAAGTCACAGCTTCCCTATCTTCATCAACATCTAGCAATTCCTCAAAATATTCCCTCCATCTTCCCGACACCTACAACTCTCCATCTAATAACTCCCCTCTCCTATTTTTAACTGTAGAATCTATTCTTTCCTTAGGCTTTCCAAAATTTTTAATCTCACTCCAAAATTTTTCCTTATTCTCAGCAAAATTTGTTGATAACACCTCACACTCTTATTTCTTCTCCACTTACGTTCCTTCACCACTGTCTTAACCTCTCTTTTTCTGTCCATATACTTATCATTCCTTATATCACTTCTACTTTTTAGAAACCTCTCATATGTTAACTTTTCCTCTCTTTACCGCATCATTCAACGAATCGCTCTTCATCTTCCCTTCCTCATCTAGTTTCCTGTAGCCGCAATCTACTGCTTAACAGTGTAACATCACATTCTTAGATCGATCCCACACCTCTTCACTTTCATTGCCTATACTCTAACTTGCCCATGTATCTTTTAATAGTTGTTTATATCTTACCCTAACTGCCTCTTCCTTTAGTTTATAAAGCTTCACCTCTCTCTTACTTGTTGATGCCTTTCTCCTTGTATCCCATCATTTTTTTACTCTCACTGCAGCTTTAACTAAAAAATGAACTGATATATCTGTGGCCCCTCTATAAACGTGCACATTCAGAAGCCTACCAATCAGTCTTTTATCTACCAATTCATAATGAAACATAGTCATTATGCCCTATATCATATATATCCTTTTTTTTTCTTAAAATATGTATTACTTATTACCAAGCTCCTTTCTATTTAAAGTTTGCTCAAAGGCCCCCATTATCATTTACACCCGACACCCCAAACTTTCCTGCCATACCCTCTATAAACGTTTCTCCCACTTTAGCATTCATGTTCGCTATCACTATTACTCGTTTAGTTCAAAACTTCCTAAAACCTCACTTAACATCTCCCAAAATCTCTTTCCATCCTCTACACTCGTCTCTTCTCTAGGTGCATAAACGTTATATATTCATATCTTACAGTATGTTACAGCAGAACGTAAACATAGTCTCCCTCTTTGCGCTGGAAATTGCAACATATAGGCGTGATGTTGGTATTTTGACTTTGTATCTTCAAATGCCTTCCAGCATTATTCTTATTGTTTTTGCAGAATAAATTATTCACCATAGTAATGAATAAGGTTAAATACATCGTTAGAATTTCTTCATATTTATTAAACATTACAAAATATGGATTCTACATAATTATGTGGTAAATAAAAAGTAAATAATATTGTTGTAGGAATTTCATTAAGTAAAAATACTAAATAATTCTCCATTTCCCTTTTTCCATTTCACATGTTTGAGACAAATCCTTCTTTAGTATGTACACTCATTAAGTTCTAGTGGTATGAGCTTGTTAATATTCTTAGTTGCCATCTCTGACTTCAACACTACCTTCTTACTCTTTCTACATGCTTTATACTATGAATAATCCCGCAGGAAAAGTTGAAAAGTTTATTTAACTAACGGATTTATCTTCAACATTTTATAAATCCCTACATTTCAAAGAAAAAAAGTGTGACTCAGTATCACTGAATAAAATCGTTACATTGTCACCGTAACGTGGCTTCAAGATCTTATTACGATGGAAGTAATTTTTTCTATACAGTCTCAAGAATCTGAATACCTAGGTAGAGGAGATGGTTAACTAGTAGCTTTTCTTGAAGGTGGAAATGACTGTCTTGACCTAATTGTATTATCTTTTTAAAGGGGATCTGTAGTAGTGTTACTTATTTCCTTTCATCTTTAATGTATTTAGAAGTTTTACAGTACTTACCAATATTAAGCAAGATATAATGAACACTAGTACACGAAGAAAGGTCTGTTGTACCTGGACGTAAATAAACTCCAGACAAGGAACAATCCTCAGGAGAATAGTGAAAAGGCAAACAGAATAGGTACTTTATGTTTACCCATACATCAAACTACGACTATATTATTCAGGTATGTCCGAGTGCCTGCTTGTCCTTTAATGGCCAGACGGATCAATTTTTGGAATATTTTGCGCATGCCAAGGTGGGTGTGCGTGCCAAGATGCCATTGTGTTGCAGTGTCTGACAGAGTGATTATCAAATGGCATACAATACCGACAGGTTGGTAGATAAGACACATAGGCAACATTTAGGCAACTTTATTCCGAAACGTCTTATCTACCAACCTGTCGGTATTGTATACCATTTAATAATCAATCTGTCAGACACTGCAACACAATGGCATCTTGGTACAGAAGAGAAAACACCTTGGACAACTTTTTCAAGTGAGAATTGTTTGATCTGAGAGGGACATGACCTCTCTGGCTACCTTCTCACTACTACTACTCTGAACCTCTCCTTCCCACAGTATTTAAGTCTCAACACTGTCACTTGATCTTCAGTTACTTCCAGACTTTGGAACAGAACTTCTCCAGGCTGAGGGACTGACAACCTCAAATCTACGACGTCAAGGATGATGGACTGATTACATCGTCTTCACATCTCTACTGCTCCTGCCTACTTTCTGTACTCGACTGAAGAAGCCTACTGTGTAGGCGAAACGTTTCGGAATAAAGTTGCCTAAATGTTGCCTATGTGTCTTATCTACCTGTAACCTAACTGTCTGACGTATAAACCTGATATTAAATCAGGGCAGCCGAATCCCATTTGTAGCTATTATGACCCAACTGCTAGTTTGGCTGGTACAGAGGGAATGCAAGCAGTGAGGGTGTGATCAACACCCTATATATTGTAATGCAACCAGCTCACGTCAAACAAGGATTTCCGATTAATACAGCTCAATTTAGTTCTAATAAAAGATTCGCTGCCTGACCACGGTAGTGTGCGGTAGTGCTCTGCACCCCTCTGTTGTTTGTAGGCGAGCGCCCTTGTCAGTTACCTGGCTGCAGTGGTGTGAAGTGGTGCTGTCACACCTCGGCTGACAACTTAGGTGCACTGTGATCGTCAAGATGGCGGTTAGTCTGAGACGAAGGATAAATACTGTAGGCATCGAGCTACTTAAAGGAACGATAACGCCCAGTTCTGCGCAAGTCTTATTGCCAAAGATCATACGGGAGACTTATGGAGTACAAGATAGTGACTTGTATGGTGTAGCATTGAACGGAGGACAACGAATTTTCGTCAAACTGCTATCAGCAACGGTTTATGAATCGTTAGTCACCAGGTTTCAGGACGTGAGTCTTAACGTCACACCAGCTGTCACTGTAAGAATGATAGATGTTTCACGGTATTATACGTGGATCAAGTTACGCAACGTTCCCTTTGAGGCGGACGAGGCGGATATAAGGAAAGTTTTTGAGAAGTATGGGACGGTGCATTATGCTCAACATGGTACGTGGGCGGCAGGAGCCTATGCTGGTTTTCCAGAGGGTTCTTTCAACCTCAAAATGACTTTGAGGCACCCAATACCATCCTATGTGTACCTACAAGATTTCAGGACGCAGGTAATGGTAATGTACCCAGGACAACGACGTACGTGCCGCCTATGTGGTGAGTATGATCACATAGCGGCGACCTGTGACAAGCGAAGACATGTGCCTGGACCTGTGGTGGACGTCGCAGCCCCTGCTTCAAAGGTGGCAGGTGAGGAACAAACATCGGATGGAGGGCGTGGTGTTTTGTGGAGCGAGATAGTGGATCGGGCACACAGGACTGGTGGTGAGTTGGAGTCCCGCCCCCAACTGCCTGATCAGGTGTCGTCTCCTGTGGATAAGGAGGAGCAGCAAGTACAAGAGAAGGTTCTTGAGATTGAGGAGGAATTGGTGGAGGTGTTGAAGACGTTGTCACCACCAGAGAGGGATGTTACATCTGAGCGTGGTGTCATTGGAGAATCGTCGCTTCCAGAAAGTCTGAGACATGATAATTTGGGACGTGATGGTGGTTTGGAGTCGTCCATTGACTCATTACACCATTCTCAGGTGGAGGTGGAGGTTCATCGAGAGGTAACATCTGATCAAGATATGTGTAACATGACTGTCACGAGAAAGAGGGCGGCTACATCAGATTCTGATGACGTCCTTACGCCTGCACAAAGGCCTGGGAAACAGACTGAGGTGAAGTGTGAAGGTAGTGGTGTAGGTGGTGGTAGCCATGATAGGAGGCACCGGAAGAAGGGGGGAGGGAAAGAGAGCACTCTGAAGGTGTTGAACGTAAATTCAAGCTCTGGAGTTGTAAAGAGTGATGAGAGGAAGCAGGGGTGGAAACTTTAATAGGCCTTAGGTGTATGTCTGTAAATGTTAATGGGTTATGTAGCGGTATGAAGAGAGATTGGTTTCGTAATTTTCTGAATAAATCTAGAGTGGATGTTGTGTTCCTGCAGGAGCACAATTTCAAAGAGGGTAGGGTGTTGGAGGTGGCAGGATTTCGGGTAGTTACCCTGCCATCTCCCCGTCTAAAAGGTGGTGTGGGAATTTTAATAAGGGAGACGAGCCCGTTTGTTTTGCAGAGAAGCGAGGGAGGAGGGGGAGGGAGGGTGTTGCGTGTGGATGGGTGGTGGATGGGTAAGCGTGTGTCTTTTGTGAGTGTGTATGCGCCGGCAGAAAATAACATAAAGGTAAAGAATGATTTTGTGTGTGAGGATCTTGTGTTTTTCTTAAGTGCACTGCCAGAGGTGGCGATAGTTGGTGGGGACTGGAATAGTGTAATCAGGGTGGCTGATGTGGACCCAAGAGGGGCTGGATATATGTCTGTGGCTCTTAGGGATTTATTAAGGGATGTTAGGTTACGTGATGCCTTTGGGGGAGCGGTGTGGGAGACTGAATATACGTTTGTTAGGAGTGGTTATGCTGCGAGACTAGATAGAGTGTACCTTTCTCAGGGAGTGGACGTGAAATCTTTCAGTACTGTTGAGGCTACAATGTCAGATCATAGGGCAGTGGTGGTGGAGGTTGGGTGGGGGACGCTCGCGGACATATATAGAAGTTATTGGAAATTAAATATAAGTGTGTTAGGAGATGAGGAGGGGTTGGAGGGGTTTTCAGTCCTATGGAGGGAGCTTAGTGTGGAAGAACAGGGAGTGGATGACATTGTGACATGGTGGGATAGTGTCGCAAAGGAAAGGATTAGAAAGTTTTATGTGAGAGAAGGAAAACGTATTAATAATTTAAAATATGGACTGGCTAACTATTTAGAGGATAGGTTAAGAGGTTGCTATGGGAGGGGGGTGGGTGGGAATAATTTTCCTATGGATGAAATAGCTGAAATAAAGGGGAGGTTGAGGGTGTTGCAAAATGAAAGGTTTCAAGCTGTAAGGATGCAGGCAGGGGTGGAGGAAGTGCTTTGGGGCGACAAGCCGTCAGCGTGTGTTTTGCGGCATCAAAAGCAAAGGCAGGCGCTGACGGCTATACCATGTTTAGAGGTAACGGAGATGGTTGGGAATTATAGAGTAGGGCAGGAGATACGAACCACGAAGGGGATGTGTGCGTATGCGGAGGCTTGGTACGAGAAGTACTGGAACAGTGGGGGGGTGGGTGACGGGGCATTGGACAAGGTGTGTACGTATGTGACGTGTAATTTAGGAAATAGTGATCGAAAGGCTTTAGGTGGGACGATTACGGCAGAGGAAATAGAGAATGCGTTAAGGGGAATGAGGAAGGGGAAAGCTCCCGGTATTGATGGTCTCCCGGTAGAATTTTATTTACAACATTGGGCGTTGATAAAGGAATTTATAGTTAGGTTATTTAATAGTATGAAGGAGAAGGGTAAGTTGGGGGAGAAGCAGGAAACAGCAGTAGTAGTGTTGGTCCCGAAGGTCAAGGGGCAGCCCACCCTTCGGGAGTACCGAGCCATATCACTGATGTGTGCAGACTATAAGGTGTTTGCAAAAATTTTAGGTAATAGGTTCAAATGTGTAGTGGAGAGGGTGGTGTCAAAATCTCAGTTCGGGTTGCCGGGAAGGTCGATGATTGAAGGACATGGGATACTGAGAAGTTTTGTGGAAGCTAAGGGTGGGGGTGGAGGGGCGGCTTTGTTGGCTCTAGACTGGCAGGGAGCATATGATAGAGTGGAAAGGGGAGCTTTGCAGGTTATACTTAGGAGACAGGGTTTTGGGGAGGAAATAGTCGAGTGGGTAAATACGTTGTACAAGGGGGCGAAAATGAGGATACAGATTAATGGGTGTATGGGGAGGGAAATTGCAATGGGAAGAGGCCTTAGACAGGGATGCCCCATGTCCCAAATATTGTTTGCGTGTTTCCAGGACCCCTTTTATAGAATGGTTGACCGTAGCTTATGTACGCCATGTGAGGGAAGTGTGGGGGGTGGGAGGGCCTGGCCGGGGTTAATTGGATATGTTGACGACACCACTGTTCTCATTCGTGCAGGGATGTCAATGAGAGTGTTGGACGAGGTGGTGCAATTATTTGGAAGTGCCACGGGTATGCAGGTAAATAGTGCGAAGTCAAGGTGCATGGGGTTGGGTTCTTGGGTGGGGGGTGTGGGGGGGAGATGTAATGTTGTTAAAGAATGGGCGGTGTCTTTAAAGATTTGTGGTATTATTTATAGGGATGACATGGTTGCGGCGCGGGAGGAAAATTCGGATAGGTTATTGGAAAGGATCGTGGGGCGTCTAGGTGTTCTGAGACCCCAGCACCTAACTCTGATACAGCGAGTGATAGTCGTGAACATTTTATTGTATAGTAAGGTTTGGTATGTTGCAGCTGTGTTCCCAATTACAGGGACAGCGATTGCGGGGATACTAAGACGGGTGTACAAATTTTTATGGGGTTCACGTTGTGATTGGTTACGGAGGGAGGTTGTAATGTTACCTGTAAGTCAGGGTGGGTTGGGGTTGTTGGATTTGAGACGGAGGGCTAAATGTGTGTTTATTAAATGGGAAGTGTTGCGTGAGGGTGTGAACGCGGGGCGTTTGGGAAGGATACACGACAGGCTGGGTATGTGGTATCGAGGAATGGAGTTGAGGGAATGTGAAATAGTTTTGAGGGCTGTGATGTTGGTTAGGGAACTGAGAAAGGTT
This sequence comes from Cherax quadricarinatus, assembly GCF_038502225.1. Classification (NCBI taxonomy): domain Eukaryota; kingdom Metazoa; phylum Arthropoda; class Malacostraca; order Decapoda; family Parastacidae; genus Cherax; species Cherax quadricarinatus. The sequence continues at coordinate 26,473 of NW_027198001.1, forward strand.
CGTATAAGGGTTTTGTGTAGGTTACTTGTAGGTAGGTGCGTTGTCCCAGTTGAGGGTTTGTTCCCCATGTATGCGTGGAAGAGTATTTGGTTTAGATTTAGTAAATTGAAGTTAAAACCTCGGGCGCGTGAGGTGATGTTTCGTTTTCTGCATGGGATCCTTCCGTCTGGTGAGATATTACGAAACAGACAGGTTGTAGAGGGTGGGGGGTGTGGTATCTGTGGAGGGGATGAGACAGCGTTCCATGTAGTTTACTTTTGTGAAGGGCTAGAGGAGGTTAGGTGCTGGTTAAGTAGGTTGGTACAGAGGGTGGGGGGCCGTGGGGTGTCGGTTTTGCGTGCTCTAAGTCTAGATATGGGTGGGTTAGACGAGGGTGTCATAAGAGCTTTAGATTATATCATGGTAGATTATATATATATGTCGTGGGTGATGAGGGGGAGAGGGGATAGTGAGGAGAGAAGAAAGGTTCTTGCGGTAACGTTCTATAGTACGAGGTGTCGTAACAGAGATTTGTATGGGAGGAGGTGGGATCAGGCTTTCTCAGAGGGGTATAGAATGCTAACGTTAGGGATTCTCGTAAATCTGTGATTGATAATGTGTGCGTGAAGGGGTTTTCATAGGTTGGAGGGAGTCAGGGGGTCACAGCGGGCTCGCCTCCCTGGGGGGGGGGTCGTGAGAGTGTTGTGAATGTGGGTTTGGAATGGTTTCCTGGTTTTCATTGGGACTTTATGGCATCCAAGTGTGGATGTAGAGCTCAAGGTCTCGTTATGGTAGATATAACACTTTTCAGAATGTAGGTATAATATAGTAGATTTTTTATGTATAATTATGATGTGTATCAGTCTTGTATAACATGATTCTTGAGAAATAAGTTATTTGCGACATGAAGTGTGTTTTAGTTTGTTTTTATGTTACGTGCTGGGTTTTTGCACGATGAGATATACTTATATACTGTTTTGCATTGTGCATACAGTGCATCTGATTAATGTGATTTTGTGAAAATTTTTGTGTGGGTGTGTGTGTGGGTGTGGGTGTGGGTGTGTGGGTGTGTATGTGTATATATAAATATATATCCCTTTCTATTGTATTGAGCCTTTGTCATGGGTCAGACGTTATGTAATACTTTATATATGCATGATTGATTCTTTTTAAAGTTTATAATTATGGTCTGTACCCTGATACCGGTTTGGTGTTAATGCAAGTTCTTGATGTTAAGTTTTAGTCTGTATGGTATACAGACATATCTAGACAGTTTAGTGACGTAGTCCATTTGTCTGAAATTTGTATATGGGTGTATTGTAACAGTATAGAGCTTGTTATTGTGTTCTAAGCTGTATTCTTTTTCTGTTTATTTGTATGTTGGGATATGTTCAGCTGTATTGTTAGGGATAAGTATGTAGATTATCTAGTCAGATTATGATGTTAGGTTTTGGTTTTTTGATTAATGTGAAGGATGGGATTTAACTGATATAACTTCTTTGTATATTTTATGTTCAAGTGTATTGAACCTTTGTCAGATGTTATTTATATGTACAATTTATATATATGCAAGGTTTTGTATATATGTCAATTCATGACCCTGTGACATGTAATTTTGTTTTTAGTTATGTTCTTGATGTAAGTTTTTGTTGTAATATCTTGCGAGCATGTAGGTACAATCCGTTTGTCAGTTAATTTGATTAGGTTCATACTGTTTCTTTATTTTTATGTTCTGTAGTTTTAAATTAAAAAAAAAAAAAAAAATTGTTGATCACTAAAAGACTTAGACTGTTCCACTCATCAACTACCCTATTTCCAATACTGTCCTTTCTAAATCTAAACTTATCTAATTTAAATTTACTGCGGGTTTTTTGGAGAGACATGACCTTATTAATATCCCCTTTATTAATACCTATCTTCCACTTATACACTTCGATCAGGTCTCCCCTCATTCTTCGTCTAACAAGTGAATGTAACTTAAGAGTCTTATAATGTAACTTAAGAGTCTTACACATATTTTGATTCAAGACTTTTATTGCGTATTCCCTTCTGAGGAAAGGTTTTAACTATAGCAATGGCGTTTAAACTATTAAGATCAAGATTCGTTATATGTGTACCTAACCCTTTCTCAAAATGAAGGCTCACTAATGGATTATCCGCTTAAGTAAATTGCCTCACCAGTTCTATGGGCATATTACGTTTTGAAAAGATCATTCAGTTCTGGTGAATGAGTCATATCCCGTTTAACCCTTTATTTGAACAGGAAACTATCCCAAATGATGGAGGGCAAAGAGTCTTAGCTACCTATAATTTATCCGCAGATCTCAATATTTCCAATAATACTATAAAAACATCGACTAATAATTAAACGTCTAAGTTCAAGAAAAACATTAAATAATCATGTCTTTGTGGGGCTACACTGAGTATTCAACAATTTATTCGACGTTTATCACACACACATTGGCATGCTCTCTCAAACAGTTAACTGGTAATTCAGAATGGAGAAGTTCTACCTCCCAATTATGTTATTAACTGTGCAGTTCAGTCAAACAGTAACGTGAGAGTTAGTCTCCTTAGCTGAGGTGTACTTGTACTGAACACTCTCATAATTAATAAACTTGTCGAAGGGCAATGCAGTTGTACAAGTTTCAGCTCAGTCTGTCAAAACTGGACGATAATGTTGGCCAGTGTTTACGTGGCTAGTTTTCCAAGACATCAAACTAACTTTCAAACAACATAGGGAACCATGGAGGCGGCTTTCTGCACATTAAATGTATTTTGAATTATGTTATAAGGATGAACAGTTTCTCCTGGGATATTCATAATGTGTATTCCACAATGTTTTATCTTTCATTTATTTATATTTAATGGTATGAAAAATTTATTTTCCCGTAAGAGAATTATGCGATTTACTTCTGTTATCCCAGTGGTTTCCTGTTATAGTAACTCAGTTATCATAATGATGTTGTATCATGTTACAGTAACTCAGTTATCATAATGATGTTGTATCATGTTACAGTAAGAGTTAACATGATGATGTTGTATCATGTTACAGTAAGAGTTAACATGATGAGGTTATAGAATGTAGTTTGGGATAATTTTGTTTATAAAAGTGTTAATTTTTTTTATCTTTGTTATATTATTGCCCACTTGTGTTATCCAGCAGGCAGTAATGTAATCCAGCAGGTAGTAATGTTATCCAGCAGGCAGTAATGTAATCCAGCAGGCAGTAATGTTATCCAGCAGGCAGTAATGTTATCCAGCAGGCAGTAATGTTATCCAGCAGGCAGTAATGTTATCCAGCAGGCAGTAATGTTATCCAGCAGGCAGTAATGTTATCCAGCAGGCAGTAATGTTATCCAGCAGGCAGTAATGTAATCCAGCAGGTAGTAATGTAATCCAGCAGGCAGTAATGTTATCCAGCAGGCAGTAATGTTATCCAGCAGGCAGTAATGTTATCCAGCAGGCAATAATGTAATCCAGCAGGCAGTAATGTAATCCAGCAGGCAGTAATGTTATCCAGCAGGCAGTAATGTAATCCAGCAGGTAGTAATGTAATCCAGCAGGCAGTAATGTTATCCAGCAGGCAGTAATGTTATCCAGCAGGCAGTAATGTAATCCAGCAGTCAGTAATGTAATCCAGCAGGTAGTAATGTAATCCAGCAGGCAGTAATATTATCCAGCAGGCAGTAATGTAATCCAGTAGGCAGTAATGTTATCCAGCAGGCAGTAATGTAATCCAGCAGGTAGTAATGTAATCCAGTAGGCAGTAATGTTATCCAGCAGGCAGTAATGTAATCCAGCAGGTAGTAATGTAATCCAGCAGGCAGTAATGTTATCCAGCAGGCAGTAATGTTATCCAGCAGGCAGTAATGTTATCCAGCAGGCAGTAATGTAATCCAGCAGGTAGTAATGTAATCCAGCAGGCAGTAATATTATCCAGCAGGCAGTAATGTTATCCAGCAGGCAGTAATGTTATCCAGCAGGCAGTAATGTTATCCAGCAGGCAGTAATGTAATCCAGCAGGCAGTAATGTAATCCAGCAGGCAGTAATGTTATCCAGCAGGCAGTAATGTTATCCAGCAGGCAGTAATGTTTTCCAGCAGGCAGTAATGTAATCCAGCAGGTAGTAATGTAATCCAGCAGGCAGTAATGTTATCCAGCAGGCAGTAATGTTATCCAGCAGGCAGTAATGTTATCCAGCAGGCAGTAATGTTTTCCAGCAGGCAGTAATGTAATCCAGCAGGTAGTAATGTAATCCAGCAGGCAGTAATGTTATCCAGCAGGCAGTAATGTAATCCAGCAGGTAGTAATGTTATCCAGCAGGCAGTAATGTTATCCAGCAGGCAGTAATGTTATAAGAACATAAGAACATAAGAACGAAGGAACACTGCAGAAGGCCTACTGGCCCATGCGAGGCAGGTCCAAGTCTCCTACCGGCTTAAGCCAATGCACCCAACCTAGTCAGGTCAGGTCACATTGACTTAAGGGAGGAACACGGCAACCGACCTGTTAGCACAAGCTATCAGGTCTAACTCACACCCACCCACATCTACTCATGTATTTATCCAACCTATTTTTAAAGCTACACAACGTTCTGGCCTCTATAACGGTACTTGGGAGTTTGTTCCACTCATCCACAACTCTATTACCAAACCAGTACTTTCCTATATCCTTCCTGAATCTGAATTTTTCCAACTTAAAACCATTGCTGCGAGTCCTGTCTAGGCTAGATATTTTCAGCACACTATTTACATCCCCTTTATTTATTCCTGTCTTCCACTTATACACCTCAATCATATCCCCCCTAATTCTACGTCTTTCTAGAGAGTGCAGTTTCAGGGCCCTTAGTCTATCCTCATAGGGAAGGTTTCTGATACATGGGATCATCTTTGTCATCCTCCTTTGTACATTTTCCAGAGAATTTATATCCATTCTGTAATACGGTGACCAAAACTGTGCAGCATAATCTAAATGAGGCCTAACCAAGGATGTATAGAGTTGAAGAACAACCTGAGGACTCCTATTATTTATGCTTCTTGATATGAAGCCAAGGATTCTATTAGCTTTATTGCGAACACTTATGCACTGTTGTCTTGGTTTCAGATTACTGCTAACCAGAACTCCTAAATCTTTTTCGCAATCCGTAATATTAAGATCTACATTATTTAGTTTATATGTGGCATGGTTATTGTCCTGTCCAACATTTAGAACTTTGCATTTGTCTATATTAAACTGCATCTGCCACTTCTCCGACCACTGCATCAGTCTATTCAAATCTTCCTGGAGTGCTCGAATGTCCTCGTCAGAATGAATTCGACGGCCTATTTTGGTGTCATCGGCAAACTTGCCGATGTCGCTCTTTATGCCCTCATCTATGTCGTTTATGTAGATTGTGAACAGCAGGGGGCCCAACACTGACCCCTGTGGAACACCGCTCGTAACGCTTCCCCACTCTGATTTCTCCCCATTTATGCAAACTCTCTGCTGCCTATTTGTCAACCATGCCTCTATCCAGGAAAAAATTTCTCCTCCTATTCCATGTGCTTTAATTTTCCTCAATAGTCTCTGATGTGGGACCCTGTCAAAAGCCTTACTGAAGTCCATATACACAATATCATATTCATTACCATGATCTACCTCCTCAAATACCTTAGTGAAAAAAGTTAATAAATTCGTAAGGCAGGAACGCCCCTTTGTAAAACCATGCTGAGATTCGTTGATTAATTTATGCTTTTCAAGGTGGCTACGAACTGCCTCGGCAATTATTGATTCCATAAATTTTCCCACTATGGAGGTTAGGCTTATTGGTCTATAGTTCGAAGCTAAGGACCTGTCACCTGTTTTGAAAATAGGTATCACATTTGCCATTTTCCACTTATCTGGCACCATGCCAGTTTGTAGTGATATGTTGAAAAGATTAGCCAAAGGTGTGCTAAGCTCCTCTTTACATTCCTTTAGAACCCTTGCATACAGTTCATCAGGGCCTGGGGATTTGTTAGGTTTTAATTTATCTATTTGCCTAAGGACCATGTCACTTGTGACCCTAATGGTGCACAGTTTATTATCGTCCTGTTCTACATAATTTATCATTACTGGAATATCGCTGGTATCCTCCTGTGTAAAAACTGAGAGGAAGTATGTGTTAAAAATTCTACACATTTCCTTATCACTGTCAGTGAGCTGACCCGAGGAACTTTTGAGTGGGCCTATCTTGTCCCTGATCTTACTTCTGTATACCTGAAAGAATCCTTTTGGGTTAGTCTTCGATTCTCTTGCAACTTTAACCTCATAATCTCTTTTTGCTTTTCTAATTCCCTTTTTTATTTCTCTCTTTAACTGAATATATCGATTTCTTAATTGCCCCTCTCCTCTTTTGATTTGCCTATATATGCCTCTCTTTTGACCAATCAGATATTTTAATCTATTGTTCATCCATTTAGGATCAATTTTGTTTGATCTGATTTCCCTATTTGGAACATAATTTGACTGAGCAGCTAGAACTATGCCCTGGAAAGCATCATATCGGCAACCATCACCACCTACCTGACCCTTAGTCAGGTCATTCCAGTTCAGCCCACCTAAGTAATTTTTCAGTCCTATGAAATCAGCCAAGCGAAAGTCAGGGACGGAGACTAGATTGCCATTATTAGGGGAATTCCATGATATGTTAAAACTGAGTGATTTGTGATCACTCTCCCCAAGCTCATCATTAACCTCAAGATTATTAATTAGTGTTTCCCTACTGGCAAGAACCAAGTCAAGGAGGTTATTTCCCCTAGTTGGCTCTGTCACAAACTGTTTTAAAAAGCAATCCTGGATCGTATCAAGAAAGTCACCCGACTCTAAATTTCCTGTCAAATTGCTCCAGTCAATCTGTCTATAGTTGAAATCTCCCATTAGCACAACATTTTCGTATGTAGATGCCTTACGAATTTCGTCCCATAGAAGTTTACTGCACTCCCTATCAAGATTTGGGGCCCTGTAAATCACACCCAAAATTAGTTTTTCTCGGCCCTCGAGAAGCTGTAACCAAACAGATTCAGTGGCTGACGCTTCTAATTTAATATCTTGTCTAACACAACAATTTAAATTGTCTCTGACATACATCGCTACTCCACCACCTTTCCTGTTGACCCTGTCAGTGTGGAATAATTTATAGCCTTGTATGTGACATTCAGAGGGCATCTCTCTATCTTTCAGATTGAGCCAGGTCTCTGTTATAGCAATAATATCTATGTTTCCTGCACTTGCAATTAATCTTAGCTCATCAACAGGCAGTGATGTTTTCCAGCAGACAGTAATGTTATCCAGCAGGCAGTAATGTTTTCCAGCAGGCGGTAATGCTGTCAAGCATGCAGTAATGTATTATACATCGTTAGCCATTTGTGTCATCCAGCAGACAGTATTGTTTTATACAGTATTGGCCATTTGTGTTATTCAGCAGGCAGTATTTTAGTAAACATTATTATCCGCTTGTATTATCCAGCAGTCAGTAATGTATTATACATATACAATAATAATATTAAGACATTAGCAGTTAATGTTAAACAATAAGACAGTGTTGACAAAGGAGTGAAATTGTTCACATGTAAACAATGTTTGGAGAAAGTATTTGTGAAACAGAAAGAAGTCTGAGCTAGCATGAGTATGAACACAAATGAGATGTTATAAAGTGTAAAACAAACATTGTTGTCATAGAGTCTCAAAACTCCAGCCCGTATGGTTTATTTGCAATCGTGTCATTACGATTTCTTAAGTCAAGTCAAACATTGTTGTGTTCTGTGATATACGTCATTGTGCTCATTATAGAGATGTCAATAATTAATATTGCTTTTCAAATCTAATAAGGAAATAAAGACACACATTGTTTATTCTGACACTGCTTCAGCTCTTGTAAATTATTATTTAACTAAGTGGCATTTAAATTATAACAATAATTCGTTTTCAAATCATTAATTATCACTGCATGAGGCTTGGCAATAGAGCTGTTAATGGAGATATGAAAAATGGATGCCAGCTCTTATGGTCATAACAGTGGAAGTCAGGTGATAAACAATGAAGGTCAGAACACTGGAAGTACCTCAGAATACATTACAACATAATAACAGTATCAGATATATTAACGAAGAGCCATACTGGCCAGGTTGCAGCAGCCACCACAAGAGCCGTACTGGCCAGGTTGCAGCAGCCACCACAAAAGTCGTACTGACCAGGTTGCAGCAGCCACCACAAGAGTCGTATTTACCAGGTTGCAGTAGCCACAAGAATCGTACTGGCCACGTTGCAGCATCAACCACAAGCATCGTACTGGCCAGGTTGCAGCGGCCACCACAAAATTCTTTGTGCTATCAGATCAAGTTTCTCCAGATGATGATTTATATTTTCATTCCAGAAATGATTTGTTTTGTGTGTGGTGATGAATGTTCTCACTGTCAGTATAGAGGTGAGAGAAGTGATGATGTGTGTGGTGATGAATGTTCTCACTGTCAGTATAGAGGTGAGATAAGTGGTGATGTGTGTGGTGATGAATGTTCTCACTGTCAGTATAGAGGTGAGAGAAGTGATGATGTGTGTGGTGATGAATGTTCTCACTGTCAGTATAGAGGTGAGAGAAGTGATGATGTGTGTGGTGATGAATGTTCTCACTGTCAGTATAGGCAAGAACTCATTTAAAATTAAATGTTCTCTCTGTCAGTATAGAGAAGGTGAGAGAAGTAATGATGTGTGTGGTGGTGAGAAAGCTTTCTCTGTCAATATTGAGACAGTGAGTCAAGTGAAGATGAGAAAAGTGGAGTAAAACATGCAATAAAATAGTTCTATATTCAATGAAAAATCATCAACAACTTGTTGATTCCCATTCATGGCCAACACAGGTTTATTTCAGCGTGAGAGTGCAGATGGAGGTAATAATAAGAAGTGTTACTCAGCTGTACAGCAGCAAAAATATAACCATAATGAGAACTGTGTTTGCAGGGATCCCGCTTCCCAGATTACTTTCATTAGTATCACTAATTTCTGTTCTCTAGGGTTTCTCTTCCATATCATTCCATTTTCAACCATCCCAGTGTCTTCATAAAAAATATTTTAATTATTTATTGTTATTGTTCATTTATTATTATTATTATTATTATTATTATTAGTAGTAGTAGTAGTAGTAGTAGTATTAGTTTGCGACCACTGTCAGCCTCAGAGTTAGTTATCTCTGAGTTACCAGACCCTGTCACGTGGAGGCCAGTGGTTCGTCTTTAGGGTCCCCTCCCCTCACTCTCTACCAGCTTAGGGTTTTTCCCAGGTCCATGTGTCCAGGAGTCCACCTGTGTCCCCTCAGGCATTCTCCCTTTCCCACTTTCCCAAGGTTATCCCCTATATCCTTTGCCTTCTCTCTGGTTACCTTCTCTTGGTACATGTTTCCAGGTATCCATCCGTGGGCCCCCGGATATCAGCCCTTCCACACTCCCCACTTCATTTTTTTTATGTTTTCCCTAGTTCCATGTCTCCAGAACTTCATCTGTGTTCCCTCAGATGAACTTTCTTTCTCACTTCCCCAGGTTCTGCATTTGTTATTCCCAGGTCAGTGGTTCCCCACTTCACTTAGGTTAGCGGTTTTTGGCCCCTGACCCAGTGACCTTGCTGGATGGTAACTTGGTCTTGTCTAGCTGGTCTACTGCCGAGACTGTCCAGGTGGGTGGAATTACAGGAGGGGACACACAGAAAACTGCGTCCAGTAATTACAACCACCAAGACAGCCTGGAACAGTAGGCCTGGTAGACGAGACGAAGCTCGCACCCAACTCACCCACCAGGCTAAGGTTACTAACTGATAATCTCAGACTTCTATTTATATTTTATAATGAATTTGTTTAATTGTTTTCGTTTTTTTATACATGTTACTATATAAGATAATGTGTAACCGTTTTCCTATAAGTAGATGAGTGTTCGTGTGCAAATCTATATCTTCCCAGCAATACAACTCCAATAAGGAGTTACCAGTTTATTTTCTGTGTAGTTATTTATTCTTGGTATGTACAATACTCTCAAATGTTCACAAGAAAACACACATGTATATATACTCAGGCATTTATGCATCCAAACAAGTTCGCGTTTTCGCATAAACCATTATTTACACATACACACACACACACACACACACACACACACACACACACACGCGCACACTTTCTTACACAGCTGTTAGAAAGAAATAAGGAAATTCCTAAGTAAAAAATCAAGAAGAATTCTTTATAAACCTTATGGAGAAATGCTGTTATACAGCATTTTCAAGGCAATAATAATGAGAAATATGATGTAAATAAGTGACAAATGAGAGACACTTGCATTATATAAAGTAAAGTTGACAATTGTAAATTATCTTACGAAAGGTAAAGAGTTGCCAGAATAAAAATGTATCCCAACAGTCACACACTCAAATAAAAGAATAAAACTGTGTGTGATGAAAATAAAATCTTGAAACTCAGAGGAAATTCAGCGACCATCTAATAACTTGGTTGGTGGGTCTTCTTCTTAATGTTTTTTCACACTGATCATTTATTTTCTAGTACGTTTACCTCTTGGTATGTTGTTATACTGTATTGTTATTGTATGTTGTACGATATTTATGTTTTGCTGTTGTGTTACTGTATCGTTCATGTGTGTTACGGTACAGTTGGTGTTGTGTTACTGTATCGTTCATGTGTGTTACGGTACAGTTGGTGTTGTGTTACTGTATCGCTCATGTGTGTTACGGTACAGTTGGTGTTGTGTTACTGTATCGTTCATGTGTGTTACGGTACAGTTCTCGTCAGTTTCTGCACTTTTCTTGGAGTTAATGTACTATTTTTTATGTTTTACTGCTATTGCATTTTACTGTGTTGTCTTGTGTTACCGTATTTTTAAAGTTACGATACTTAAACGTTACTGTACTGTTTCATTATATTCCTGTTCTGTTCTTGTATGTGCTTTCCTGCATGTTATTGTACTGTTCTTGCGTGTTTGTGTATCGTTGTTTTGTATTATTGTCTTGTTCTTTTGTTACTACACTGTCTTTGTTACTACACTGTCTTTGTTACTACACTGTCTTTGTTACTACACTGTCTTTGTTACTACACTGTCTTTGTTACTACACTGTCTTTGTTACTACACTGTCTTTGTTACTACACTGTCTTTGTTACTACACTGTCTTTGTTACTACACTGTCTTTGTTACTACACTTTCTTTTTTACTACACTGTCTTTGTTACTACACTGTCTTTGTTACTACACTGTCTTTGTTACTACACTGTCTTTGTTACTACACTGTCTTTGTTACTACACTGTCTTTTTTACTACACTGTCTTTGTTACTACACTGTCTTTGTTACTACACTGTCTTTGTTACTACACTGTCTTTTTTACTACACTGTCTTTTTTACTACACTGTCTTTGTTACTACACTGTCTTTGTTACTACACTGTCTTTGTTACTACACTGTCTTTGTTACTACACTGTCTTTGTTACTACACTGTCTTTGTTACTACACTGTCTTTGTTACTACACTGTCTTTTTTACTACACTGTCTTTGTTACTACACTGTCTTTGTTACTACACTGTCTTTGTTACTACACTGTCTTTGTTACTACACTGTCTTTGTTACTACACTGTCTTTGTTACTACACTGTCTTTGTTACTACACTGTCTTTGTTACTACACTGTCTTTGTTACTACACTGTCTTTGTTACTACACTGTCTTTGTTACTACACTGTCTTTGTTACTACACTGTCTTTGTTACTACACTGTCTTTTTTACTACACTGTCTTTGTTACTACACTGTCTTTGTTACTACACTGTCTTTGTTACTACACTGTCTTTGTAGTTTACGCTGCACTTTTTTATTTGTCACTGAACTTTTCTTGCTTATTTATTTAATTTTCATGTATATTACCATTCTTATATTCTGATGTAGTGTTCTTTTATCCTGATGTATTTCCTATGACACCTTACCTGGAGTATACCTGGAAAGGGTTTCGGGGGTCAACGCCCCCGCGGCTTGGTCTGAGACCAGGCCTCGGGGTGGATCAGGGTCTGATCGACCAGGCTGTTACTGCTGGCCACACGGAAACTGACGTAAGAACCACAGCCCGGATAGTCAGATTCTGACTTTAGGTGCCCGTCCAGCGTCTTCTTGAAGACAGCCAGGGGTCAATTAGTAATCCCCCTTATGTATGCTGGGAGGCAGTTGAACAGTCTTGGGCCCCTGACACCTATTGTGTTGCCTCTTAGTATTCTAGCGGCGCCCCTGCTTTTCATTGGGGGAATGTTGCATCTCCTGCCGAGTCATTTGCTCTCAAAGGGAGTGAGTTTCATGTGCAAGTTTGGTACCAATCCCTCTCGCCTGCATTCCAGGAAATACAAATCAAGGGGACCTCAACCGTTCCAAATAATTTAGGTACTTTATCGTACTTGTGTGTGTAGTGAAAGTTCTTTGTATTCCCTCCAGGTCAACATTTTCGCCAGCCTTGAAGGGAGCCGTTAGTGTACAGCAGTATTCCAGCCTAGAGAGAACAAGCGATTTGAAAAGAATCATTATGGGCTTGGCGTCCCTAGTTTTGAAGGTTCTCATTATCCATCCTATCATTTTTCTATCAGATGCGGTAGATACATTGTTGTGGTCTTTGAAGGCTAGATCCTCTGCCATTATCACTCCCAGGTCCTTCACATTACTTTTTCGCTCTATTGTATGGTTAGAATTTGTTCTGTATTCTAATACAGTTTTAATATCCTAAAGTTTTCCATATCTGAGTAGTTGAAATTTCTCTTCATTGAACTTCATATTATTTTCAGTGGCCCATTTGAAAATTTGGTTGATGTCCAATTGGATTTTTGCAGTGTCTTCGATGGATGACACTGTCATGGCAATTCAAGTGTCATCTGCAAATTAAGACGCGGCTTACATCTCTGTTTATGTCAGATATGAGGATGAGGAATAGGATGGGGATGAGTGCTGTACCTTGTGGAACACTGCTTTTCACCGTAGCTGCCTCCCAAAACATTCACTTACACTTATCAGAATCCATATCCCACGCACCTCCACAATGATCTCCTTTATTCGATATTAATACAGATAACACCATACATAACACACAAAATAATATCTCTCCAGGAATAAAGTTGATTATCATGGTGGTCTCGATTTATTAACAAAAAAAAAATTTCAACCTGGAAAATTCAAATCACAGTTTTGTTGAACACATTTCCTGGTATATTCAGTAAACAATACACAAACATCTATTGTTCATATTACTTAAAAACCATTTTAAAATTTTAACATTGTGTCCGTCTGTTGTTGAACACAGCACTCCCACACCCTTCCTATACTCTCCCACATCACTCCCACACCCTTCCTGTACTCTCCCACAGCACTCCCACACCCTTCCTGTACTCTCCCACATCACTCCCACACCCTTCCTGTACTCTCCCACATCACTCCCACACCCTTCCTGTACTCTCCCACATCACTCCCACACCCTTCCTGTACTCTCCCACATCACTCCCACACCCTTCCTGTACTCTCCCACATCACTCCCACACCCTTCCTGTACTCTCCCACATCACTCCCACACCCTTCCTGTACTCTCCCACATCACTCCCACACCCTTCCTGTACTCTCCCACATCACTCCCACACCCTTCCTGTACTCTCCCACATCACTCCCACACCCTTCCTGTACTCTCCCACATCACTCCCACACCCTTCCTGTACTCTCCCACAGCACTCCCACACCCTTCCTGTACTCTCCCACATCACTCCCACACTCTTCCTGTACTCTCCCACAGCACTCACACACCCTTCATGTACTCTCCCTCAGCACTCCCACACTCTTCCTGTACTCTCCCACAGCACTCCCACACCCTTCCTGTACTCTCCCTCAGCACTCCCACACCCTTCCTGTACTCTCCCACATCACTCCCACACTTCCTGTACTCTCCCACAGCACTCCCACACCCTTCCTGTACTCTCGCACAGCACTCCCACTTACACTGATATTGTGGGTGGCTCAGACTTAATTTCATTCTACTCCCAGTTTGGTGTACTAGCCTGCACAAGCAGTATATAACGTATTGTAACCACGAACAAGTGGTATTTAATCAATAACAACACTACGACTAACCGAGGGCTTGAACCCATGTTGTCTTGGCCCGTCTCATGGTGAGCGAAAATCACACAACGCTCAAACCCACAGGACCAGCAAAGCCTACAAAGATCACACACCCGTGATCCGAGACACACGAGGGTGTGGGTGCCTCAAGGCTAATTTCATTCTCGAGCCCTCGGCGAGTCACAATGCTGTTATTGATTAAATACCATTCATTCGTGGTTACAATATGTTATACATACACACACACACACACACACACACACACACACACACACACACACACACACACACACACAACCAGCAAGGCTGGACTTAGTATTCACCTTGAGTAGTGCAGATATCGAGGAAATCACACATGAAAGACCCCTTGGGGCCAGTGACCATGTGGTTTTAAGCTTCGAATACACAGTAGAGCTACAAGTGGAGGGAGAAGCAGGAAGGCCAGGACGAATGAAGCCAAACTACAAGAAAGGGGACTACACAGGAATGAGGAACTACCTGAACGGGGTTCAGTGGGACAGAGAACTGGCAGGGAAGCCAGTTAATGAGATGATGGAATATGTAGCAACAAAATGCAAGGAGGCTGAGGAGAGGTTTGTACCCAAGGGTAACAGGAATAATGAAAAAAGCCAGGATGAGCCCATGGTTTACCCAAAGGTGCAGGGAGGCAAAAACCAAGTGTGCTAGGGAATGGAAGAAATATAGAAGGCAAAGGACCCAGGAGAATAAGGAGAACAGTCGTAGAGCCAGAAACGAATATGCACAGATAAGAAGGGAGGCCCAAAGACAATATGAAAATGACATAGCAGCGAAAGCCAAATCTGACCCGAAACTGTTGTACAGCCACATCAGGAGGAAAACAACAGCAAGGACCAGGTAATCAGGCTAAGGAAGGAAGGAGGAGAGACAACAAGAAATGACCGTGAAGTATGTGAAGAACTCAACAAGAGATTCAAAGAAGTGTTCACAGAGGAGACAGAAGGGACTCCAGAAAGACGGAGAGGTGGGGCACACCACCAAGTACTGGACACAGTGCACACAACCGAGGAAGAAGTGAAGAGGCTTCTGAGTGAGCTAGATACCTCAAAGGCAATGGGGCCAGATAACATCTCCCCATGGGTATTGAGAGAGGGAGCAGAGGCGCTATGTGTACCCCTAACAACAATATTCAATACATCTATCGAGAAAGGGAGTTCAATCCTACCAAGTGCAAAGTCATGAAGATTGGGGAAGGGCAAAGAAGGCCGCAGACGGAGTACAGTCTAGGGGGTCAGAGACTACAAACCTCTCTCAAGGAAAAAGATCTTGGGGTGAGTATAACACCAAGCACATCTCCTGAAGCGCACATCAACCAAATAACTGCTGCAGCATATGGGCGCCTAGCAAACCTCAGAACAGCATTCCGACATCTTAATAAGGAATCATTCAGGACCCTGTACACCGTGTACGTTAGGCCCATATTGGAGTATGCGGCACCAGTTTGGAACCCACACCTAGCCAAGCACGTGAAGAAACTAGAGAAAGTGCAAAGGTTTGCAACAAGACTAGTCCCAGAGCTAAGAGGTATGTCCTACGAGGAGAGGTTAAAGGAAATCAACCTGACGACACTGGAGGACAGGAGAGATAGGGGGGGGGACATGATAACGACATACAAAATACTGAGAGGAATTGACAAGGTGGACAAAGACAGGATGTTCCAGAGATTGGACACAGTAACAAGGGGACACAGTTGGAAGCTGAAGACACAGATGAATCACAGGGATGTTAGGAAGTATTTCTTCAGCCACAGAGTAGTCAGTAAGTGGAATAGTTTGGGAAGCGATGTAGTGGAGGCAGGATCCATACATAGCTTTAAGTAGAGGTATGATAAAGCTCACGGCTCAGGGAGAGTGACCTAGTAGCGATCAGTGAAGAGGCGGGGCCAGGAGCTCGGAATCGACCCCCGCAACCTCAACTAGGTGAGTACAACTAGGTGAGTACACACACACACACACACATATATATATATATATATATATATATATATATATATATATATATATATATATATGTATATATATATATATGTATATATATATATGTATATATATATATATGTATATATATGTATATATATATATATATATATATATATATATATAGATATATATATATAGATATATATATATATAGAGAGATCTATATATATATATATACATATATATAGATATATAGATAGATAGATAGATATGTCTTGCCGAATAGGCAAGAACTCATTTAAAATTAAATCCTTTCAAAAATTTTCTGTTATACGTTTAAAGATAGATTTTTCGTTTATGTTAGTGTAAAAATTAATAATTATGTACCATAAGAATCTTAGAATACTTACCTAACCTTATTACAACAAGCGCATTTTCCGATTTCGGCTTAAATAGGAACGTTCTTCTTTCTGAATAAGGAAAGCGAAAATTTGTGTATGCAATAAATTCGCAAAAATCATTCAGAACCTAAAGAAGAAAAATGTATTTCATTGTGTTTGTTTATTATTAAATTATTGTAATCTATTTAGTTGGATTAGGCTAAATAAAACTGCACTTGTTATAATAAGGTCAGGTAAATTTCCTGAAGTTCTTATGGTACAAAATTATTAATTTTGACAGTAACATAAATGAAATAAAATTTCTTCAACACGTCCTTTT
Organism: Cherax quadricarinatus; assembly: GCF_038502225.1. Lineage (NCBI taxonomy): Eukaryota > Metazoa > Arthropoda > Malacostraca > Decapoda > Parastacidae > Cherax > Cherax quadricarinatus. The sequence goes on from NW_027198001.1 coordinate 43,262, forward strand.
TTCTCTCCCTAGACACAGCCTCTTCATTCTCTCTCCACGTCCTCTCCTCATCCTCTCCTCATCCTCTTTTAAGACGCCGTGTACACTACAGTCTCAACATATTGTCTGTTGTCGATCAGACTGAAGACATTTGTATGTCATTTTCCTTTTCAACAGGATGAGAAAACTTTGATGTTCTCCATGTTTACTGCGAGACAGAGAGATCAATGTTTACTGCGAGACAGAGAGATCAATGTTTACTGCGAGACAGAGAGATCAATGTTTACTGCGAGACAGAGAGATCAATGTTTACTGCGAGACAGAGAGATCAATGTTTACTGCGAGACAGAGAGAGATCAATGGATGGTAGAGGCCGGGCAGGACAACCACGAAGATTTTATAGAATTTTATATAGTTTGTACACTAAGAAGAACTGTTATGAAGAGATAGTGATCAGATATATAATTTAATGGAAATATACAACTGTTAAGGCACATGAAATAATACAGTGAAAATAGAGAGTAAAAGTAAAACGAGAACTGGGGGAAGAAGGAAATATTTTGACAATGATTCAGATATGCAGGACAAGAATTTATTTGAATAAATTTTGACTCTGCATACTGTTTTATCATGTTCATTTAAAACCAAACCGTTGTGTAAAAGAAGATTGTTCTTCATGACAGAGTCAGTGATAAAATACCTCTTGGTGGTAGAACTGCTAATCAGTGGGAAGAATTTCAGACCAAAGTAAGATAGTGTGGTTGTAAAGGCGTCTTGCTGACAGGTCTGGCTATAGGTACAAAATGTGCAGAAGCTGTGTTCATTTCGAGGAGAACCTCAGATCTTTAAGCCATATGAGAAATAAAAGCTAAAGGGTAGATGTAGATATGAAAAAATAAAAATGTTTTTTAATGAAATTGGGTAGGCAGAGAAGGAGAGATGGGTAGAGTCTATCTGGTTTGTTTACACTAAACTGGGATTACCCAAGGTCAGCACATGACTGGTGTGGAATATACAGGAATATTAAGATTTTACAATATGAAAATATGAGTACAGTGTTAGGCAATGTGTTTTGTATCTCAGTACCTTGAAAAAGGTTTAGCTTGATTATGTTAAGGGAAGATTGAGTGAAAAATGTAAAACGAAGGTAAAAGAAATGTTCACACACGAGGGTAAAGCAGAGATGTTTTTTGTAAGAGAAAGAAGATATAGTATTTGCCAACATGAGAGTATTTGTTAGGCGTCCAGCAAGATTTTGAGTACTGTTGGCAAGTAATAAATCTTCCTATAGAGACATTTTCATAGATTACGTATCCTGGTTACAGAAAAAGAAGTGCAAAATTTAGTGGAGAGTATTATGAGAGAGTAATAAGAGGGTTGCAGGAACAAGAGGTTGAAGAAAATATCAAGGAAACGGCGTAAGAGGAAGCTGATGCTGCAGTGAATTTATTACTGGATATCAAATTTGATGTGATGAATAAAGTTGCAATAAATACTCTTCAACATGATGTTCTCCCCCATACATGGTGTCAGGTGCACTCTGTCAGGTGCACTCTGTCAGGTGCACTCTGTCAGGTGCACTCTCAACTGTACTGTGTGTGTGTGTGTACTCACCTATTTGTACTCACCTATTTGTGGTTGCAGGGGTCGAGTCATAGCTCCTGGCCCCGCCTCTTCACTGATTGCTACTAGGTCCTCTCTCTCCCTGCTCCATGAGCTTTATCATACCTCGCCTTAAAACTATGTATGGTTCCCGCCTCCACTACTTCACTTTCTAGACTATTCCACGACTTGACTACTCTATGACTGAAGAAATACTTCCTAACATCCCTTTGATTCATCTGAGTCTTCAACTTCCAATTGTGACCTCTTGTGTATGTGTCCCATCTCTGGAACATCCTGTCTTTGTCCACCGTGTCTATTCCGCGCAGTATTTTATATGTCGTTATCATGTCTCCCCTGACCCTCCTGGCCTCCAGTGTCGTCAGGCCGATTTCCCTCAACCTTTCTTCGTACGACAATCCCCGTAGCTCTGGGACTAGTCTTGTTGCAAACCTTTGCACTTTCTCTAATTTCTTGACGTGCTTGACTAGGTGTGGATTCCAAACTGGTGCTGCATACTCCAGTATGGGCCTGACGTAAATGGTATACAGTGTCTTGAACGACTCCTTACTGAGGTATCGGAACGCTATCCGTAGGTTTGCCAGGCGCCCGTATGCTGCAGCAGTTATCTGATTTATGTGCGCCTCAGGAGATATGCTCGGTGTTATACTCACCCCCAGATCTTTTTCCTTGAGTGAGGTTTGCAGTCTTTGGCCATCTAAACTATATTGTGTCTGCGGTCTTCTTTGCCCTTCCCCAATCTTCATGACTTTGCATTTGGCAGGGTTAAACTCAAGGAGCCAGTTTCTGGACCAGGCTTGTAGCCTGTCCAGGTCTCTTTGTAGTCCTGCCTGATCCTCATCCGATTTGATTCTTCTCATTAACTTCACATCATCTGCAAACAAGGACACTTCTGAGTCTATCCCTTCCGTTATGTCGTTCACATATACCAAGAACAGCACAGGTCCTAGGACTGACCCCTGTGGAACCCCGCTTGTCACAAGCGCCCACTCTGACACCTCGTCACGTACCATGACTCGTTGTTGCCTCCCTGTCAGGTATTCTCTGATCCATTGCAGTGCCTTTCCTGTTATGTGTGCCTGATCTTCTAGCTTTTTCAGTAACCTCTTGTGAGGAACTGTGTCGAAGGCCTTTTTGCAGTCCAAAAAAATGCAGTCGATCCACCCCTCTCTCTCTTGTCTTACTTCTGTCACCTTGTCATAAAACTCTAGTAGGTTTGTGACACAGGATTTTCCTTCCCTGAAACCATGCTGGTTGTCAATTATACACTTGTTTCTTTCCAGGTGCTCCACCACTCTCCTCCTGATGATCTTCTCCATGACCTTGCATACTATACACGTTAGTGATACAGGTCTGTAGTTTAGTGCCTCATGTCTGTCTCCCTTTTTAAAAATTGGGACTACATTTGCCATCTTCCATACCTCAGGGAGTTGCCCAGTTTCAAATGATGTGTTGAAGATCTTTGTTAATGGCACACACAATATCTCTGCTCCCTCTTTAAGGACCCACGGAGAGATGTTGTCTGGTCCCACCGCCTTTGAGGTGTCAAGTTCGCATAGCAGCTTCTTCACTTCCTCCTTGGTTATATGTACCTCATCCAGCACTTGCTGGTGTACCCCCCTGTTCTGATTTCCTGGAGTCCTACTGGTTTCCACTGTAAATACTTCTTTAAATCTCGTGTTGAGCTCCTGACATACCTCTCGGTCGTTTCTTGTGAATTCCCCATCACCCTTCCTCAGTCTGATTACCTGGTCCTTGACTGTTGTTTTCCTCCTGATGTGGCTGTACAACAGCTTCGGGTCAGTCTTGACTTTCGATGCTATGTCATTTTCATATTGTCGCTGAGCCTCCCTTCTTATCTGTGCATATTCATTTCTGGCTCTTCGGCTAATCTCTTTATTTTCCTGAGTTCTCTGTCTTCTGTACCTTTTCCATTCTCTAGTACACCTAGTTTTTGCCTCCCTACACCTTTGGGTGAACCAAGGACTCGTTCTGTTCTTCCCATTATTTCTGTTTCCCTTGGGAACAAACCTCTCCTCTGCCTCCTTGCATTTTGTTGCCACATAGTCCATCATTTCTTGTACTGGTTTTCCTGTCAGTTCCCTCTCCCACTGAATGTTTTGAAGGAAGTTCCTCATGCCTGAGTAGTTCCCCCTTTTGTAGTTTGGTTTTTCCCACCCTATTCCTGCTACTCTCTCCACTTGGAGCTCAACTATGTAGTCGAAGCACAGAACCACATGATCACTAGCTCCCAGGGGCCTTTCATACAAGATATCCTCGATGTCTGAACTACTCAAGGTGAATACAAGGTCCAGTCTTGCTGGTTCATCTTCTCCTCTCTCTCTGGTAGTGTCTCTAACATGTTGATGCATGAGGTTTTCCAGTACTACATCCATCATCTTGGCTCTCCATGTTTCGGAACCCCCATGGGGCTCCAGGTTTTCCCAGTCAATCTCCTTGTGATTGAAATCACCCATAACTAGTAACTTTGCTCCCCCCATGTGTGCTCTCCTGGCCACCTCGGCTAGTGTGTCGACCATGGCTCTGTTGCTCTCATCGTATTCTTCTCTTGGTCTCCTGCAGTTCTGTGGTGGGTTGTACATTACTGCAATTATCACCTTATGTCCCTCAGACTGGATTGTTCCTACTAAGTAGTCCCTTTCACCCGTGCCATCCATTCCTTCCATTTTCTCAAAACCCCACTGGCTTTTAATGAGCAGTGCAACTCCTCCTCCCCCTCTCCTCCCTCTGTCTTTCCTGAGGATTTGATATCCGGGTGGAAAGATTGAATCTGTTATTATTCTGGTGAGTTTTGTTTCTGTGAGTGCTATTATGTCTGGGGATGTCTCCTTGATTCTTTCGTGCCACTCCTCATACTTATTTGTTATTCCATCTGCATTTGTATACCATACCTTCAACTTCTTTTCTAAGACTGTGGTCTGGGAGGTGTATTGGGGTTGGGGAAGTGGGAGACCTGATAAGGAACTATGGGTGGTTGCTGTGGGGGTGGAGTTTGTAATGTAGTGGGTGGGGGCATTGGATATGGCATGGGTGTTTTGGTTTAGAGTGTTTGGCTGCACTGGGGTTGACCTGGTTGGGAGGCTTCTATAGGAAGCTGTGAGGGAGGTTGTATTTGATCTTCTTCCTGTGTCTGGGATCTCCTGTCTGTCTTCTCCATCCCCTCTCTTTCCTCCTTTCGCCTTTGTACCATCTCTCTCAGTTTCCGCCTTTCGTCTTGTGTTCTGTCGCGGTCGAGATACACCTTCCTGTATGCCGGCATGTCCCTTAATCGTGCTTTCTCCTGCAGTATCCTGTTCCGAGTCGATTCTGCCTTGAAGGTCACTTTCACTGGCCGGGTTCTTTTTTTTACAAACCCCCCTATTCTCCGAAAATTTTCCAGCTGGGTCATGTCGTCTTCTCCTATTACTTTCATGATGCTTTCAATTGCTTTTTTTTCCCCTTGTTTTCTTGCTTCATATGTTTCCCCTTCAACTTCCTGTAGCCCATACACAAAGACTGACCTCACCCTTTCATTCTCCCACTGCATATCCCTGTGTATCCCCTCATTCAATTTGATTTCCTCCATTGCAGCTTTCCTTTCTTCAGTTTCACTAGCTACTGTACATGGGCTCAGTGGCCTGTCATTTTCCCTTCTCGGCTTTCCCTGGGCTCTGTTGTGGTCTTTTAGGGCCTCCACATATAGCTTAGCTCTTTCATTTACTACAGTCTCCACTGATAGAGCTTCTACATGCAGTTTTGCTCCTTCTTTCCCTACAGTCCCCTTATTTGTGGCTGAGGTAGCAGTCTCTGTTGTCAATCCCAAAATGTTCTTTAGTTCTTTAGGCTGTTTCAGATTTTCCAGTTCCTCTTCTAAACTCTGTATCCTGGCCTCTGCTGCTTTGACTTTCACCTCCCACTTCCTGCTTTCCATGTCTATCCTCTCTTCCATTCTCATGCTAAGTTCTTCTAGTTTCTTTTCCCATTCTTGTTCCCTTTTTGTGAGCTCTGCTGCCCAATCTTCCTTTGCAGTTTCCTCCTCCTGTCCCTTGGGTTTTCTTGTTGCTCTCTGGCAACCCATTTCCCCTTGTTACTGTGTCCAATCTCTGGAACATCCTGTCTTTGTCCACCTTGTCAATTCCTCTCAGTATTTTGTATGTCGTTATCATGTCCCCCCTATCTCTCCTGTCCTCCAGTGTCGTCAGGTTGATTTCCCTTAACCTCTCCTCGTAGGACATACCTCTTAGCTCTGGGACTAGTCTTGTTGCAAACCTTTGCACTTTCTCTAGTTTCTTTACGTGCTTGGCTAGGTGTGGGTTCCAAACTGGTGCCGCATACTCCAATATGGGCCTAACGTATACGGTGTACAGGGTCCTGAACGATTCCTTATTAAGATGTCGGAATGCTGTTCTGAGGTTTGCTAGGCGCCCATATGCTGCAGCAGTTATTTGGTTGATGTGCGCTTCAGGAGATGTGCCTGGTGTTATACTCACCCCAAGATCTTTTTCCTTGAGTGAGGTTTGTAGTCTCTGACCCCCTAGACTGTACTCCGTCTGCGGCCTTCTTTGCCCTTCCCCAATCTTCATGACTTTGCACTTGGTGGGATTGAACTCCAGGAGCCAATTGCTGGACCAGGTCTGCAGCCTGTCCAGATCCCTTTGTAGTTCTGCCTGGTCTTCGATCGAGTGTATTCTTCTCATCAACTTCACGTCATCTGCAAACAGGGACACCTCAGAGTCTATTCCTTCCGTCATGTCGTTCACAAATACCAGAAACAGCACTGGTCCTAGGACTGACCCCTGCGGGACCCCGCTGGTCACAGGTGCCCACTCTGACACCTCGCCACGTACCATGACTCGCTGCTGTCTTCCTGACAAGTATTCCCTGATCCATTGTAGTGCCTTCCCTGTTATCCCTGCTTGGTCCTCCAGTTTTTGCACCAATCTCTTGTGTGGAACTGTGTCAAACGCCTTCTTGCAGTCCAAGAAAATGCAATCCACCCACCCCTCTCTCTCTTGTCTTACTGCTGTCACCATGTCATAGAACTCCAGTAGGTTTGTGACACAGGATTTCCCGTCCCTGAAACCATGCTGGCTGCTGTTGATGAGATCATTCCTTTCTAGGTGTTCCACCACTCTTCTCCTGATAATCTTCTCCATGATTTTGCATACTATACATGTCAGTGACACTGGTCTGTAGTTTAATGCTTCATGTCTGTCTCCTTTTTTAAAGATTGGGACTACATTTGCTGTCTTCCATGCCTCAGGCAATCTCCCTGTTTCGATAGATGTATTGAATATTGTTGTTAGGGGTACACATAGCGCCTCTGCTCCCTCTCTCAATACCCATGGGGAGATGTTATCTGGCCCCATTGCCTTTGAGGTATCTAGCTCACTCAGAAGCCTCTTCACTTCTTCCTCGGTTGTGTGCACTGTGTCCAGCACTTGGTGGTGTGCCCCACCTCTCCGTCTTTCTGGAGTCCCTTCTGTCTCCTCTGTGAACACTTCTTTGAATCTCTTGTTGAGTTCTTCACATACTTCACGGTCATTTCTTGTTGTCTCTCCTCCTTCCTTCCTTAGCCTGATTACCTGGTCCTTGACTGTTGTTTTCCTCCTGATGTGGCTGTACAACAGTTTCGGGTCAGATTTGGCTTTCGCTGCTATGTCATTTTCATATTGTCTTTGGGCCTCCCTTCTTATCTGTGCATATTCATTTCTGGCTCTACGACTGTTCTCCTTATTCTCCTGGGTCCTTTGCCTTCAATACTTCTTCCATTCCCTAGCACACTCTGGTTTTTGCCTCCCTGCACCTTTGGGTGAACCATGGCTCATCCTGGCTTTTTCATTATTCCTGTTACCCTTGGGTACAAACCTCTCCTCAGCTTCCTGCACATTGTTGTTACATATTCCATCATCTCATTACTGGCTTCCCTGCCAGTTCTCTGTCCCACTGAACCCCGTTCAGGAGGTTCCTCGTTCCCGTGTAGTCCCCTTTCTGTAGTTTGGCTTCATTCGGGTCACTGGCCCCAAGGGGTCTTTCATATGTGATGTCCTCGATATCTGCACTACTGAAGGTGAATACTAAGTCCGGCCTTGCTGGTTCATCCTCTCCTCTCTCTCTTGTAGTGTCCCTTACGTGTTGGTACATGAAGTT
>NW_027198002.1:0-25000 GCF_038502225.1 Cherax quadricarinatus
TTATCTAAATATCGCCAGGTAAACTCCAGAAGTTGTGTAGCCTAGTGAACCCCCCCCCCCGTTTTTCTGAGGGACAAGCTAGTAAACAAGTACGCACATACAAACACACGTGTGCACCCATAATTATTGTTATAATAAACATTAGTATATAATAATAAGGAATTGAGTGAGAAAAAATAATCCTATAATCTTCAAAAAGTAAAGTAGCCTAGTGTGCGGAGATCTGGGCCGGGAGAGTACCGGTGAACCAACAACAATAACAAATAGTGTTAACGTAACCCCCCCCCCCCCCTCTTTTTCAAAGAACGACAAGCTAGTAAACACACACACACACAAACACAAGTGTACGCAATTAATATTATATAGTATATATTAGTGCATATAATAAGGAATTGATTGTGAAAATTTTTTTATAATCTTCAAAAGAGTAGCGTAGCCTAGTGTGCGACGCACACCCACACACACACACACACACACACACCCACACACCCACACACACCCACACACACCCACACACCCACACACACCCACACACACCCACACACACCCACACACACCCACCCACACACCCAACCACACACCCAACCACACACCCAACCACACACCCAACCACACACCCACCCAACCACACACCCACCCACCCACCCACACACCCACCCACCCACACACCCACCCACACACCCACACACCCACCCACACACACACCCCCACACACACCCACACCCACACACACCCACACACCCCCACACCCACCCACACCCACCCACACACACCCCCACACACCCACCCACACACCCCACACACACCCACACACACAAACACACACACCCACACACCCACACACACCCACACACACCCACACACACCCACCCACCCACACACCCACCCACACCCCCCCCTCCCCACACCCCTCCCCACACACACACGAAACACACACACAACACACACAACACACACACACACATATTGCCAGACACACATATACTCCCTCCCCTCCCCCACCGACATCTCACTCCTTCACCTGATCCCTCCCCTCCCTCTTTCACCTCCCCCTCCCCACCCTCTCCCTCACCCACTTACCCCACTTGCTTCACTCTCCTTCCCCACTCCCCCTCCCAACTACTCTCCTATATAGCCACAGTTCCTCCTCTACCTCCCCCCCCACACTCTGACATATACAATACTAACCTAACATACAGAATTACATAGGTTTCCACTCTGAGGCAATCAGGATAAAACAAAATGGGTTGCCAGAGAGCAACAAGAAAACCCAAGGACAGGAGGAGGAAACTGCAAAGGAAGATTGGGCAGCAGAGCTCACAAAAAGGGAACAAGAATGGGAAAAGAAACTAGAAGAACTTAGCATGAGAATGGAAGAGAGGATAGACATGGAAAGCAGGAAGTGGGAGGTGAAAGTCAAAACAGCAGAGGCCAGGATACAGAGTTTAGAAGAGGAACTGGAAAATCTGAAACAGCCTAAAGAACTAAAGAACATTATGGGATTGACAACAGAGACCGCTACCTCAGCCACAAATAAGGGGGACTGTAGGGAAAGGAGGAGCAAAACTGCATGTAGAAGCTCTATCAGTGGAGACTGTAGTAAATGAAAGAGCTAAGCTATATGTGGAGGCCCTAAAAGACCACAACAGAGCCAGGGAAAGCCGAGATGGGAAAATGACAGGCCACTGAGCCCATGTACAGTAGCTAGTGAAACTGAAGAAAGGAAAGCTGCAATGGAGGAAATCAAATTGAATGAGGGGATACACAGGGATATGCAGTGGGAGAATGAAAGGGTGAGGTCAGTCTTTGTGTATGGGCTACAGGAAGTTGAAGGGGAAACATATGAAGCAAGAAAACAAGGGGAAAAAAAGCAATTGAAAGCATCATGAAAGTAATCGGAGAAGACGACATGACCCAGCTGGAAAATTTTCGGAGAATAGGGGGGTTTGTAAAAAAAAAGAAACCGGCCAGTGAAAGTGACCTTCAAGGCAGAATCGACTCGGAACAGGATACTGCAGGAAAAAGCACGATTAAGGGACATGCCGGGATACAGGAAGGTGTATCTCGACCGCGACAGAACACAAGACGAAAGGCGAAAACTGAGAGAGATGGTACAAAGGCGAAAGGAGGAAAGAGAGGGGATGGAGAAGACAGACAGGAGATCCCAGACACAGGAAGATCAAAATACAACCTCCCTCACAGCTTCCTATAGAAGCCTCCCAACCAGGTCAACCCCAGTGCAGCCAAACACTCTAAACCACAACACCCATGCCATATCCAATGCCCCCACCCACTACATTACAAACTCCACCCCCACAGCAACCACCCAGAGTTCCTGATCAGGTCTCCACTTCCCCAACCCCAATACACCTCCCAGACCACAGTCTTAGAAAAGAAGTTGAAGGTATGGTATACAAATGCAGATGGAATAACAAATAAGTATGAGGAGTGGCACGAAAGAATCAAGGAGACATCCCCAGACATAATAGCACTCACAGAAACAAAACTCACCAGAATAATAACAGATTCAATCTTTCCACCCGGATATCAAATCTTCAGGGAAAGACAGAGGGGAGGAGAGGGGGGAGGAGGAGTTGCACTGCTCATTAAAAGCCAGTGGGGTTTTGAGAAAATGGAAGGAATGGATGGCACGGGTGAAAGGGACTACTTAGTAGGAACAATCCAGTCTGAGGGACATAAGGTGATAATTGCAGTAATGTACAACCCACCACAGAACTGCAGACCAAGAGAAGAATACGATGAGAGCAACAGAGCCATGGTCGACACACTAGCCGAGGTGGCCAGGAGAGCACACGTGGGGGGAGCAAAGTTACTAGTTATGGGTGATTTCAATCACAAGGAGATTGACTGGGAAAACCTGGAGCCCCATGGGGGTTCCGAACATGGAGAGCCAAGATGATGGATGTAGTACTGGAAAAACCTCATGCATCAACATGTTAGAGACACTACCAGAGAGAGAGGAGAAGATGAACCAGCAAGACTGGACCTTGTATTCACCTTGAGTAGTTCAGACATCGAGGATATCTTGTATGAAAGGCCCCTGGGAGCTAGTGATCATGTGGTTCTGTGCTTCGACTACATAGTTGAGCTCCAAGTGGAGAGAGTAGCAGGAATAGGATGGGAAAAAACCAAACTACAAAAGGGGGGAACTACTCAGGCATGAGGAACTTCCTTCAAAACATTCAGTGGGAGAGGAACTGACAGGAAAACCAGTACAAGAAATGATGGACTATGTGGCAACAAAATGCAAGGAGGCAGAGGAGAGGTTTGTTCCCAAGGGAAACAGAAATAATGGGAAGAACAGAACGAGTCCTTGGTTCACCCAAAGGTGTAGGGAGGCAAAAACTAGGTGTACTAGAGAATGGAAAAGGTACAGAAGACAGAGAACTCAGGAAAATAAAGAGATTAGCCGAAGAGCCAGAAATGAATATGCACAGATAAGAAGGGAGGCTCAGCGACAATATGAAAATGACATAGCATCGAAAGTCAAGACTGACCCGAAGCTGTTGTACAGCCACATCAGGAGGAAAACAACAGTCAAGGACCAGGTAATCAGACTGAGGAAGGGTGATGGGGGAATTCACAAGCAACGACCGAGAGGTATGTCAGGAGCTCAACACGAGATTTAAAGAAGTATTTACAGTGGAAACCAGTAGGACTCCAGGAAATCAGAACAGGGGGGTACACCAGCAAGTGCTGGATGAGGTACATATAACCAAGGAGGAAGTGAAGAAGCTGCTATGCGAACTTGACACCTCAAAGGCGGTGGGACCAGACAACATCTCTCCATGGGTCCTTAAAGAGGGAGCAGAGATATTGTGTGTGCCATTAACAAAGATCTTCAACACATCATTTGAAACTGGGCAACTCCCTGAGGTATGGAAGATGGCAAATGTAGTCCCAATTTTTAAAAAGGGAGACAGACATGAGGCACTAAACTACAGACCTGTATCACTAACGTGTATAGTATGCAAGGTCATGGAGAAGATCATCAGGAGGAGAGTGGTGGAGCACCTGGATAGAAACAAGTGTATAATTGACAACCAGCTTGGTTTCAGGGAAGGAAAATCCTGTGTCACAAATATACTAGAGTTTTTATGACAAGTTGACAGAAGTAAGACAAGAGAGAGAGGGGTGGATCGACTGCATTTTTTTGGACTCCAAAAAGGCCTTCGACACAGTTCCTCACAAGAGGTTACTGAAAAAGATAGAAGATCAGGCACACATAACAGGAAAGGCACTGCAATGGATCAGAGAATACCTGACAGGGAGGCAACAACGAGTCATGGTACGTGACGAGGTGTCAGAGTGGGCGCCTGTGACAAGCGGGTTCCACAGGGGTCAGTCCTAGGACCTGTGCTGTTCTTGGTATATGTGAACGACATAACGGAAGGGATAGACTCAGAAGTGTCCTTGTTTGCAGATGATGTGAAGTTAATGAGAAGAATCAAATCGGATGAGGATCAGGCAGGACTACAAAGAGACCTGGACAGGCTGCAAGCCTGGTCCAGCAACTGGCTCCTTGAGTTTAACCCTGCCAAATGCAAAGTCATGAAGATTGGGGAAGGGCAAAGAAGACCGCAGACACAATATAGTTTAGATGGCCAAAGACTGCAAACCTCACTCAAGGAAAAAGATCTGGGGGTGAGTATAACACCGAGCATATCTCCTGAGGCGCACATAAATCAGATAACTGCTGCAGCATACGGGCGCCTGGCAAACCTACGGATAGCGTTCCGATACCCTCAGTAAGGAGTCGTTCAAGACCCTGTATACCATTTACGTCAGGCCCATACTGGAGTATGCAGCACCAGTTTGGAATCCACACCTAGTCAAGCACGTCAAGAAATTAGAGAAAGTGCAAAGGTTTGCAACAAGACTAGTCCCAGAGCTACGGGGATTGTCCTACGAAGAAAGGTTGAGGGAAATCGGCCTGACGACACTGGAGGCCAGGAGGGTCAGGGGAGACATGATAACGACATATAAAATACTGCGCGGAATAGACAAGGTGGACAAAGACAGGATGTTCCAGAGATGGGACACAGACACAAGAGGTCACAATTGGAAGTTGAAGACTCAGATGAATCGAAGGGATGTTAGGAAGTATTTCTTCAGTCATAGAGTAGTCAAGTCATGGAATAGTCTAGAAAGTGAAGTAGTAGAGGCGGGAACCATACATAGTTTTAAGGCGAGGTATGATAAAGCTCATGTAGCAGGGAGAGAGAGGACCTAGTAGCAATCAGTGAAGAGGCGGGGCCAGGAGCTATGACTCGACCCCTGCAACCACAAATAGGTGAGTACAAATAGGTGAGTACATACACAAACACACATATATACACATACACAAACACACTTATACACACACGTACACATGTTGTGCAAGAAAGGTATACAATACCGACAAGATGAAAGTTAAGACACTTGTGCAACATCTGGTTATCGTTATTGTAGACGTTTCGCCATCCAGTGGCTTTATCAATACAAATTCGCTGCTACAACTAACCCATCCCTTTGGGTAGGACCTACTTCCACTGGGGAATCCCGCCTACCAGTGACTATGCCCTCGTCTGCTACACGTCCCCATCCACTGACGCCTATATAAGCGCCAGTCTCCTTGCCTTTGCTCCAGAATCTCTAGCACTACGGTGCTCTCAACACCACCTCCAAGGCTGACGGAATAATTACCTCATCTTTTGTATATAGTTCTACTGTCATCTAATTATGTCATAGAATTTGTGTTGATAAAGCCACTGGATGGCGAAACGTCTACAATAAAGATAACCAGATGTTGCACAAGTGTCTTAACTTTCAATGCTCTTCTTGTCGAATAAGGCAAGCGAAAATTTGTGTATGCAATAATTTCGCAAAATTCATTCTAAAGCTAACATGAAAAATATATTTCATTGTGTTTGTTTACTATTAAATTATTATAAACTTATCTAAAATATATTTAGTTGGATTAGGATAAATTAAACTGCGCTTGTTATAATAAGGTCAGGTAAGTTTTCTAAGGTTCTTTTGGTACAAAATTATTAATTTTTGCATAATATTATTTACATATTAGAGAACAGAGGAACTGATGTGCCCTTTAAAGTGTCTCTCGTAGTCTTCTTCACAGCATCAACATCTGTCTGCTCCTCGAAGGAGAAGACCGGAAGGAAGGTTTCTTGAGTGGGTAGACGCAAAATGATATAGTAATATTTTGAATAATATAATTGGATTCTGTTTCTTTAAGAAGAGAATCTTTGATGCTGCTGAGAGGCTGCTCCTCTTCCATGGATCAAATCTGGATGCCACCCGTTTCTATGGAGCAATATGACCCATACAGATTTAGCACTCTCCCTTGTTTAAAATAAAGCAACTGTGAATGGCAGTTTTTAATGGCTTATGCAGCGTATGAGCTGTGAAGGGGTAAATTTTGTTGGATTATTCAGTAACTAGAGAACGGTACTTCTGGTCGGCTTTAAACTTTTAGTGATGCGTTTTCCTCAAAAGAAAATACAGAATTAAGATTTAATGTGTTGTTTTCATTAAGCAAATTGACTTTCGTGAAATTATTGACTGTTTCTTCAGATATAAGTCAGAGTGTTTGACATTACGTAGATTTATCTTAGGTTAACCTAAGAATATACTGCCACTAACATGCTAAGAATATACTGCCACTAACATGCTAAGAATATACTGCCACTAACATGTATATCCTTCAAAGACAACTGTAAAAAAAAATTGGTATATATTCTCAGCTCCTAAAAACTTACCTAATTACTTCTCTTCTTATCTACTTAGTGAATCAATTAGGTCAATAATGGTCATTCGTACTTAGAACAAAAGGTGGACCGATTTTGGCCTTTTGCAGGTGTCACGTCGGTTTAAATGGAAGAAATTTGAAAAATTCGAATTTTAATTTTCATGCAATAATTCGAGTGTTACAAAAAATTATCTTCACCTTCTTGGCGTATGTTAAAATGTTGGTCTTCTTGGGAGATTGTGAATGTTCTAATTCATCATTTTTCTGGAAGAAAATTCAATATTAATTTCCATAAGATGGCTCGTGAATGTCTCTTCTGATTTCCTTCACATCTTCAGTGCTAATATTTAACTGCATTATGAAGTTATTCCAATAGCGTACATTGTAGTATACAGGGGATTGGGTTATGGAATACGGGGATACCTTTGTTGCATCGCACTGCGACTGAAATGCAACAGTCCAAGACCATTATGTCTGCTTCTGGTAACACAGCACTGTACTGACTTATTTATCACACATCCCGACATACATAAGGAAATTGTCTGAAATATACAAGAAATTATTACACAAAACATAAAAATATGAGCAACCATGATGCAGTCCATCATGCACCACCTACCAGGCTCTTGCATGTAGCCTTCATCATGCACCACCTCCCAGGCTCCACCGTGTAGCCTTCATCATGCACTACCTCCCAGGCTCCACCGTGAACCACCTCCCAGGCTCCACCGTGTAGCCTTCATCATGCACCACCTCCCAGGCTCCACCGTGAACCACCTCCCAGGCTCCACCGTGTAGCCTTCATCATGCACCACCTCCCAGGCTCCACCGTGAACCACCTCCCAGGCTCCACCGTGTAGCCTTCATCATGCACCACCTCCCAGGCTCCACCGTGAACCACCTCCCAGGCTCCACCGTGTAGCCTTCATCATGCACCACCTCCCAGGCTCCACCGTGAACCACCTCCCAGGCTCCACCGTGTAGCCTTCATCATGCACCACCTCCCAGGCTCCACCGTGAACCATCTACCAGGCTCTTGCGTGTAGCCTTCATCATGCACCACCTACCAGGCTCCACCGTGAACCACCTACCAGGCTCTTGCGTGTAGCCTTCATCATGCACCACCTACCAGGCTCCACCGTGAACCACCTCCCAGGCTCCACCGTGAACCACCTCCCAGGCTCTTGCGTGTAGCCTTCATCATGCACTACCTACCAGGCTCCACCGTGAACCACCTACCAGGCTCCACCGTGAACCACCTCCCAGGCTCTTGCGTGTAGCCTTCATCATGCACTATCTACCAGGCTCCACCGTGAACCATCTACCAGGCTCCACCGTGAACCACCTACCAGGCTCCACCGTGAGCCACCTACCAGGCTCCACCGTGAACCACCTACCAGGCTCCACCGTGAACCACCTACCAGGCTCCACCGTGAACCACCTACCAGGCTCCACCGTGAACTACCTACCAGGCTCCACCGTGAACCACCTACCAGGCTCCACCGTGAACCACCTACCAGGCTCCACCTTGAACCACCTACCAGGTTCCACCGTGAACCACCTACCAGGCTCCACCGTGAACCACCTACCAGGCTCCACCGTGAACCACCTACCAGGCTCCACCGTGAACCACCTACCAGGCTCCACCGTGAACCACCTACGAGGCTCCACCATGTACCATCTCCCTGGCTCCATCATGAATCCTCTCCCAGGCTCCACCATGCACCACCTACCAGGCTCCACAATGCACCACCTCTCAGGCTCCACCATGTACCACCTCGCAGGTTTCACCATGTACCATCTCCCTGGCTCCATCATGCACCATCTCCCAGGCTCCACCATGCACCACTTCCCAGGCTCCACCATGCACCACCTCCCAGGCTCCACCATGCACCACCTCCAATGCTCCACCATGCACCACCTACCAGGCTCCACCATGTACCATCTCCCAGGCTCCACCATGCACCATCTCCCAGGCTCCATCATGCCTCATCTCCCAGGCTCCATCATGCACCATCTCCCAGGCTCCACCATGTACCATCTCCAAGGCTCCACCATGTACCATCTCCCAGGCTCCATCATGCATCATCTCCCAGGCTCCATCATGCACCATCTCCCAGGCTCCATCCTACACCATCTCCCAGGCTCCACCATGCACCACCTCCCAGGCTGCACCATGCACCACCTCCAAGGCTCCACCATGCACCACCTCCAAGGCTCCACCATGCACCACCTACCAGGCTCCACCATGTACCATCTCCCAGGCTCCACCATGTGCAATCTCCCAGGCTCCATCATGCATCATCTCCCTGGCTCCATCATGCACCATCTCCTAGGCTCCATCATGCAGCATCTCCCAGGCTCCTCCATGCACCACCTCCCAGGCTCCACCATGCACCACCTCCCAGGCTCCACCATGCACCACCTCCAAGGCTCCACCATGCACCACCTATCAGGCTCCACCATGTACCATCTCCCAGGCTCCATCATGCACCATCTCCCAGGCTCTATCATGCATCATCTCCCAGGCTCCACCATGCATCATCTCCCAGGCTCCACTATGCATCATCTCCGAGGCTCAACCATGCATCATCTCCCAGGCTCCATCATGCACCATCTCCCAGGCTTCACCATGCAGCATCCCACATACAGCCTCCTACATACTGCATCTCTCAACAGTTTGACTGAACCCATATCTGGCGAGTGAACAAGGTGGATCCCACGTGCAGCTAACTGGCTCAAGCTCAGGTGAGACTGGTCACTCGATGGCTGGTCGCTCATATGAGGTGGAACAATAAACAAGTGGCTGGTGTGTGGCAGCCACTAAGGAAGGACCTTGTATTATCTCAACCACCTACCATCTGGATCAACTCCACTTGGGAAATTACTAGTGAAAACAAAATAATCTCTCTTTGTTTCTCTCTGGTGACCTTTGACTGTAGCATCGTTCCTTTGTTGAAGTGCATGGCCGAGAAGTAAATTTGGAGCGGTGACATAAAGTCCAACAACTGGAACTTCCTCAGCTGTGGAAGGAAAAATGTGGATGTGCAAGAGGAGTAAGATGGTGATAAACTACGGTCTGTATGGTGAGGCTTCAGGGTGTCTTGGCATCGAGTAATTGTTACTGCTGACCGCGCAGGAACTTCGATTGTAGTCTGAGCGACACAGCTAGACAGCACTACAAGAACAATCACTACAAACAATGCGGCAACCAGTCGTCAGCAGGGGCTACCTTTTAAGAATGGCAGGGGTCTTGTAGGTGAGGGAGCCCCTGTGGGAACAACTTAGATGAATGGAAAAGTCTTCAGCCATGCCGGAAGAAGTGATCGTTGCAAGGAACGGTGCTGCGTGGAATCATCGAGCACAGGACGCACTGATACGGTGTGTTCTTCTGAGTCTGCATACGCCATCAGCTAAAACGTGGTGCAGTTTTCAAAATTATTAGGGCACATACATGAGTGAGTGTGGTTGGTGGGTGTGAGTTAGCTTGGGCCAGTAGGCCAGTTGTAGTGCCCCTTCTTTCTCATGTTCTTAGCATTAAGGGATCAGTAGCATTTACTAGAGTGTACCATATTATACTAGGGAGCTGTATTCCAGTAGCCTTGTGAAGCAGCCCATACTACCACAAAGCTACATACAAAAAGATTCTATATCTTACGAAATCATACAATGCACATGTTGAAGAATGTTAAATAGACATGAGATACCTACAAATACACATGTGATTGTATTCCACCAGAACGAACATGACTAAATCTCCTAGAGTCTAGCAGTGCCAAGGGCACTCTCGTCTTGCTCGCGACTGCTGACTGAAGAGTAGGTCAGCGTCGGAGGCGACTGACCACAACCACTATAAAAACACATCTTTGGCCCAGCTGGATATTAATGAATCACTTTAGAGAGTGTGTCTCCTGTCTTGAGTGGCATTGTAAATAGTAAGAGACAGTGTGAATACACTTTACAAAAGTGCGTAAAACTGTGCAAAGATAAATAACACATAAAATATTAATTTAAACCCACAAAATGGTAAGATACACTCCAGAAAAAAAACCGTGAGTAAAACCCAATACATATGAAACAAAGATGAGCAGCAATACTGAATACTTTTGAGTTACCAAGGACAACATTTGTGTTAAAAATGTAAAATTCTCATAAAATTAAAGTTAGGAATCTTATTTGACTAAATTTAACATTATATACTGAATCTTC
Organism: Cherax quadricarinatus; assembly: GCF_038502225.1. Lineage (NCBI taxonomy): Eukaryota > Metazoa > Arthropoda > Malacostraca > Decapoda > Parastacidae > Cherax > Cherax quadricarinatus. Next base: position 10,979 of record NW_027198002.1, read on the forward strand.
CTACAAACTTTGCTTGAATAAGTTGCTGTTGGACATTTATCGTAGATTTAATGATATTACTTTAATGTGATCTGCTAACAAGACAAGATGATATACATGTATACTAGCAATAAGAGAAGCACAAGCCTCAGCACTGTAGAACACAGTAAAATACACGGTAAATAATAGACTGACAAGGGAGAATTTACAATGCTGTAAAATGGAATAATACATGGCTCTCAGAGCAGACATGTAAATAAATCATATGCGATGTACATTAGAAATATTGGGGAGAATATTCAGTAGCTAAAAGAAGTGACACAAAGCGACACTCTGTGTGATAACAGAGTTGCAATAACTGAGGAATTACTCTAGATTCACTACTAGGTGTATGAGCACACAACGAAAAATAAAATTACACTGGTAACAAACAGTTGCAGGTTTTTTAAGCATAGCATAAGATGCTATGGTGTGTCATTAGTGTGAAGATTAGGTGAGTAACATTTGTGCATAGATTATTTTATATAACCGAATGCAGGGTACAATAATGATTGCTTGACTAGAGTAATGAGCCAGCATTTGTCATAAGTTGACACACTGCTAAACAAAAGGCACAGTAAATGTATAAATATGTTGCCAAAAGTCTGTTCTAGCGCTTTCAATATGATTGTTTGCTCGAAAATTAACGAATCTTACTAAAAAAATGACAGTTAATTCACAAAAAATAAGCCAAACCTTGTAATGATGTAGCTGGCATGTGACCAACAAATATCTCCTTAGGAAAATGCACGTGGCTAGGACTTAACTTTTATAGCTAGATACTGCTCAAGGCTCAATACAGAAAAAAACATATCTACATTAGTAGACTAGCTTCTAATGTTACTGTGTTACTTATCCGAGGCTGTAGGAACGAAGGCTTGAGTGTTGTCCAGGCAAAATCGAGCAATGATCCTGGGGTACAAAGCTGTGCATTTTGTTAATGTAGGAGCAAATTGTACCCTGGAGCAGGGCTGTAGAGATAGCTGAACCAAGCTGACTTCTCTGAGAAAACTGGGACAACCCTGAAAACTTATTTGTCATTTATATACAGCGCACTAGCACCGAGGAAGCACTGCCTGTGGCTGAGAGCGATATTGCGTCGGCAGTTTGTTTACTTCTCGGAGCGCTGTGTCCAGAATCGATATGTGACTCGTCTCAGGCGAGTTTCAAAACGTTAAATTTGCACTAACGTTTTTAATGATTTATATAACGTACATTATTTTTGTTCTCGCACCACTACGAAGTCTGAAAATTAAAGCAAGATGCTTATGAATACGTAATCAATGTGGCAAATAGAAGAGGGCAAGAATGCACAAACATATGTTCAACATGGCTGACGAGCCCGAAGAGTAAAACTATACTGTACTTGGCAAGTTTTTTCAGGAAGTCGCTTTTATTTCACACTGCTCTTAGACTTCAGACAAGAAAAGAGGTTGTGAATGGAAGAGGCTTGAGCATCGAGCAGCAATATGTGAGTATGGTAGATTGAAGTTTTTCGAGGCGGGTTGTGTTGTTTGGAACATGAGATGCTTGAGTGTAGGGATGATAACATTTATTGGAGGATTCGGGGGACACTGGTTTACGGATGCTGGAAATAGTAAGTAAAACTTAATATATATAGAATCATGGGAATAGACGTGTAAGCAGATGGGTAAACGGAGGATGAAATAAGCATAGGACCCATCCCCTGATTTTGAAATGGGTCTGATAACTTCCATAACCTCTGCAGCGTAGCTTCCAACGTTCAAAAAAAAAACGGGCCTCCTCATATCATGGTAACAGAAGAAAGTCAAATTCAAGTGTACAGGTCCACATTTCCCAATTTAATGTGAACGGCAGTGTGAAATTTTTATTTACGTTTAATAATTATAAATATATTTGAGCTTATTTGAGTGGCTTCAGTATTTAATGACTGATGCAACTTATGACTGGGGTAGCCACCATTCACTTTACTTTGTGTTCGGGCAAATTTACCAGTGTAATATTTTTTTATAAAATATGGAAACGATGGAATCTATACAAGAACTGCAGAATGCCTCTTCTGATCGGCTTAAAATTTTTAATCCTAGTGTATTTTCCATAAAGCGTAGTTCGCGTCGTTACCGGGATCCATAAGTCCCAGTTTTCCAATTATATGAATAATTAGTATTATTTATATCCTTTCAGTAAATGAAGAATGCCAGTTTTTATCATCTTCAAAATATGAACACTAATTCATTCCTTAAGATGGAAGACATCGTATATGTGCAAATCTGAAATTTTGGTAAAATTTAAATAAAAAAATGGAAGCCTTATAATTAGAGAATATCTTTTACGATAGATTTTAAACTTTCAGTGTTGGTGAACTTTATAGCAAGGTTTGACTTTTATTTTTAGTTAATTTTATTAAATAAATTGGTTTCCATATAATAACAAGAGAATGCCTCTTCTGGCTAGTTTCATTTACGAATAATAATACTAATAATAATATCTTTATTTTACTACAAGTACATGTACAAGGTATACAGTCCTGGCTGACAACAATGACATACTACTATATAGAAACTCCCTTGTTATGCTCTGCATTTCGGGCAAATTAGGTCAGTGTCCCGGGATGCGACCCACACTAGTCACTAACACCCAGCCCAGGTACCCATTTTACTGATGGGGGAAATAGACAACAGGTGGAAAGAAACACGTCCAATGTTTCTACTCTGGCTGGGAATCGAACCCAGACCCTCGCCGTGTGAAGCGAGAGCGTTAACCACCAGGCCACCAGAGCCCCAATTGGCTTGTCTTAAATGCAAGTATTTTTTTTTTTAATTTGAACTTTGTATATGTCAATTTACCATTTTATGGAACTTTTTATCTTAGTGAACTTACTTAAATAATCAAATTATTTTTCTTAGTGAATTGTAGAGAATTTCAAATAGAATATAGCTCAAAACATGTGAAATATTGAAAATACACGTTTTTAAAGCATTTTTACTTTAGTTAGTTTAGTGAAACCTTAAGTACTGTACGAGTTAAAACCTGAGTTGTCCCATTGTAAGCTACAGTGTTCTCGTCTCACTGTCTCCCTCCAAAGGCTTTAGTTTGTAACTTATAAACTCATTTGATGAGCTTTAAATTTTCAGTTCGTGGTCAACAATTGACAGTCGCAGGTGCCCCTCTGCTTAGTTTTACATAAACCATCATTTAAATCGATTTCCATGAAATGACTTAATAAAACTTCTTTTAATCGTCTTCAAATTGTCAGCACATGTTATTATTATTTTTTTTATTAACACATCGGCCTTCTCCCACCAAGGCAGGGTGGCCCGAAGAAGAAAAATTTCATCATTCACTACATCACAGTCTTGCCAGCGGTGTGCTTACACTACAGTATAAAACTGCAACATTAACACCCTTCCTTCAGAGTGCAGACACTGTGTTTCCCATCTCCAGGACTCAAATCCGGCCTGCCGTTTTCACTGACTACCTTCATATAGGTTACCTTGCTCACACTCCAACAGCACATCAACTCCTAAAAATCATTTGCCTCCATTCACTTCTAACATGCTCACCAATGCTTGCTGAAAGTCAAAGTCCCTCGCACACAAAACCTTCTTTACCCTTTCCCTCCAACCTTTCCTAAGCCGGCCCCTACCCTGCCTTCCCTCCACTACATATTCCAACACTCTCGAAGTCATTATATTTTGTTCCATCCTCTCTACATATCCGATCCACCTCCACAACCACTCCTCAGCCCTCTGCACAATAGTTTTGGTAATTCTGCACCTCCTCCTAATTTCCAAAATACGGATTCTCTGCATTATATTCACACCACACATTTCCCCCAGACATGACATCTCCACTGCCTCCAGCCATCTCTTTGTTGCAACATTCACCACTCATGTTTCACACCTATATAAGAGTGTTGGTATAACTATACTCTCATTCATTCCCTCTTTGCTTTCATGGACAAAGTTCTTTGTCTCCAGAGACTCCCCAGTGCACCATTCACCTTTTTCCCCTCAACAATTCTATGATTCACCTCGTCTTTCATAGACCCATCTGCTGACACGTCCACCTCCTAAATATCTGAATACATTCAGATATTTAGGACTGGACGGTAGACAGCAATCGCCCAGGGAGGTACTACCGTCCTGCCAGGTGAGTGTGAAACAGAATTCTGTAATTGTTTTTGCATAATGGTGGGATTACTGGTGTCTTTTTTCTGTCTCATAAACATGCTGGATAACAGGTATATCTTGCTACTTTTACTTACACTTAGGTCACACTACACAGGCTTACAAATGCATATATATATACACGCACACACATCTATGTTTTTCTTCTTTTTCTTAATAATTCTTGTTCTTCTTTATTTCCTCTATTCTCCATGGGTAAGTGGAGAAGAATCTTTCCTCCGTAAGCCATGCATGTTGTATGAGGCAATAATAATGAAATGGATTCAAATTAGATAAGTTTAGATTTAGAAAGGATATAGGAAAGTATTGGTTTGGAAATAGGGTGGATGATGAGTGGAACAGTCTGCCTAGTAGAGTTATTGAGACTAAAGCCTTGGGAAGTTTCAAATTTTGGTTGGGTAAATACATGAGTGAGAGGGGTTGGATTTGAGTGGGACTTGCACATGAGTAAATAGAATTATCAAAGCTTATTGCTTGGGTAGCATTGAAAATTGGATTGGGAAAATATTCTATTAGTGGGATGGACCTGCCTAGTACGGGCCAACAGGCCTGCTGCAGTGTTCCTCCTTTCTTATGTTCTTATGACTAAAATGCCGAGAGCAACGGGCTAGTAACCCCTTCTCCTGTAGAAAATACTAAATAAGAGAAGAAGAAAAACTCAACACATGTATAATTGTTACACAAACAAGGTTGGTTGTTCTTAGTGGAGTATGTGGATGGCACTGTGCCACTTAGTGGAGTATGTGTATGACACTGTGCCACTTAGTGGAGTATGTGGATGGTACTGTGCCACTTAGTGGAGTATGTGGATGGCACTGTGCCACGTAGTGGAGTATGTGTATGACACTGTGCCACTTAGTGGAGTATGTGGATGGCACTGTGCCACTTAGTGGAGTATGTGGATGGCACTGTGCCACTTAGTGGAGTATGTGGATGGCACTGTTCTACTTAGTGGAGTATGTGGATGACACTGTGCCACTTAGTGTAGTATGTGGATGGCACTTTGCCACTTAATGGAGTATGTGTCGTGTGGGTTCCGAAACGTGGATTGGGTAATAACACTCACTTAGGCGGTATAAGTACATATATTCGACAGACTATATGAGAAGTGCCAAACCTGACTTGCGTCTCTCCTGTCTCTTCAACTGACTCATGAAATGATGCCTAGAGGGTGAGGGGCATTCAAAACATGCTAGGGTCAGCTGTAACAGTGAATAACAAGTAATTCACACAGACAGTTGGTAGTGAGTCATTATTACTGACTCTGGTAACTGGTTACTGGTAACCGACACTACTGAGAGCTCGGCGACGCTAACGTATGTCATCCCGACATACAGCTAATACAAACTAGAGACGACAGGCGTACGACTTGGGCTGATTCTATACAATGTCAAAGTACACAACAATTGAACATTATGACATACATTAGGAGAATATCGGAATGGAAGCTAACGCAACTTACTGTAATGCACTTATGGTGTATTTAGATGACGTAATAGTCATGTCTGAAGACGTGGATACGCACTTGAAAAGACTTGATGTAGTACTTGGTAAGCTTGAAGATGCCAATTTAAAGATCAAACTGTTTAAATGTCATTTTTTCAGATCAGAAATTAAGTTTCTTGGTCACATAGTCACTCCTAGAGGGGTTACGACTGACCAAAGTAAAGTAACTGCAGTACTAAATTTTCCATCTCCCAAAACTGCTGATGCCGTAAGATTCTTTGTGGGTTTAGCAGGTTTTTATAGAATGTCATTTTTTCTTCCATAGCTGCTCCTCTGAGTTGCTTTAGAGGGATGCTCCTTTCGTTTGGATCTCCCGTCAAGAAGAGCATTCCAAACTCTAAAAGAAAAGCTAACATCTGCTCCAATTTTGAAATTTCCAGATTTTTCTAAGCCCTTCTATCTGACAACTGATGCTAGTTCAATTGGCATAGGTGCCGTACTAGCTCAGAAGACCGATGGCAAGTACAACGCAGTTGCATTTGCTAGCCGAGTCCTTACGAAGGCTGAACGTAATTATACAGTAACTGAGCAAGAAGCTTTAGCAATTGTATGGTCTTTAAAGCACTTCCGAGACATTATTTATCAGTACTCTGTTCATGTCTTGACAGACCACGCTCCACTGATACCTTTATTCCAGAACAAACAACCTACTGGAAGGTTAGCCAGATGGACCTTGACTATCCAAGAGTTCAATCCTACCTTTGAACACTTACCTGGCAAGTCAAATGTAGTCGCAGATGCCTTATCGCGACATGTTAGTATAGTAACTGCAGACCCTCCATTTAGTGCTGAGGATGTAAAGAATGCTCAACGAACAGATCCCATGTGGTCTGGTGTGATTCGATTCCTGCTCCAGGAAGATCTTATTCTGACTGTGAAGCCACCAGCACCCATCAGTGACTTTGTCATGAACCAAGAATTACTGTATCTAACAGCCGAGTTGGGTACTCCTAGCAGAAGGGTATACCAGTTAGTAATTCCTCAGTCACTAGTAAATGTAGCCTTAAAGCTAGTTCACGATGTACCAGGTGTTGCACACCCTGGTATGGATCGTTCTGTAAATCTAGCCAGATTGAAATACTTTTGGCCTCGTATGGCAACTGATATTTCTGAGTATGTTAAGAAATGTAGTGTCTGCATGCAACATAAAGGTAATGTTAATGGTCCTGATTCAATCCAGGTGTATCCAACTACTAGGGAACCGTGGGAAAGAGTTGCGCTATGATACTACTGAAAAGTAGATGGCACTGTGCACCTTAGTAGAGTATGTGGATAGGACTGTGCCACTTAGTGGAGTATGTGGATGGCACTGTGCCACTTTTAATCTTGAAATGGTATAGTATATATTTTTTATATTGGTGCATTATTTGACCTTGATGCTGGTTAGGGGCTGTTGAGCCAGGAACTGAAATTATTCTTTCCTTCTTTGGATCGTAACTGCATTTCTTCCATTCCACAGGTACTATATGACCCCCTACTGGTTTAGCGCTTCCCGCTGGCTAAAGCGGTTCTGCACGGCATCAATCTTTAATGGCTGGTTTGTCTTATGAGAATTATTTTAAGATATAGGCTGTATAGGCCTATATTTTGTTGAATTCTGTGAAATAACACCCATCAAGGAAGGTCCCTTGATGCTGGTGAGGGGCTCTTGATCTAGGGAGTTGGATCTGTGCTCCGGTTCCCTGAATTGAGTCTGAATGCCTCTCATGCCTCTCCCCCTTACAGTCGCTGTGTAATCCCTATGGGTTTAGCGCTCTCCCATGATTATAATAATAATGCAAAATAAGAGAAGGCGTGTTCAGGCCATCTTTAATTTTTTTTAATCTGTCTATGTCTTTTTAGACTGCCTATGTCTTTTTAGACTACAACTGTCTTTTTAAACTGCCTACGTCTTTCTAGACTGCCTATGTCTTTTTAGACTGCCTATGTCTTTTTTTGACTGCCTATGTCTTTTTTTTACTGCCTATGTCTTTTTTGACTGCCTATGATTTTTTTGACTATCTATATCTTTTTTTCACTATGTCTTTTTTGACTGCCTATGTCTTTTTGACTGCCTATGTCTTTTTTGACTGCCTATGTCTTTTCCTCACCGGAAGAACTTCTCTTCTGGTCAGAAATCACTCAGAGTGTCTGAGTGTATTGGGTTATTCCAGGTTAAATCTATATTATGTACTTTGATTTGCCCATAATATCTTGTACCCTCGTAACAGTTGCAAATTTTTGTTTACTCTGTACCCATAGTTTAAATAGAACAGCATTCTTAATTGCTTGTTTAATTTTCAGCGCTAATCAGTTTTGGATGTAATTTTGGCTTTTGTAAGTTAGAATTTGCTTATTTTTTTTCGTCGAAGTAACCGCGAAAATTGAAATACCAATTTTTTGTAAGTAAATTCTGAGTGTCTCATCTGATTGGCTTCTCTCTCAGTGCTAACATCTGAATGATACAAATTCTGAGCAACGTCACACTTAATGTGCCAGGGAGAGTATTCTTGGACACTAGTCTGAAATAACAATAGAATAGCCCTTCATCGTGGCTTCAAAACTGGTGTTTGTTACTGGAAAGTATTTTAGAGTTCTCTATGTTCTAATTTCCCATTCTTATTGAATAAATGGAATTATTTGTGTCCATGTGATAACTTGTAAATACCTCTTCTGATTCACTTAAAATCCTCAACGTTAATATGTACATGCATTAGAAATGCCGCACTCTGCACTGTTTAATTCGCATATATTGGCATACAGGGGAGCTAAGGTTATGCTGTACATTGTCAGGTCGCGTAACGACCTAAGTAAGTCGCAGTTTTAATTTTCTATGCGCAAGAGAAAATATTTTGGGCAACATAACCAGGGCTTTCAGTAAGGCAATATGTAGGTGTGTCTCCCAGATGAAGCCAAAGAGAAGTGCTAACTTTAGCTCTACGTAAAGTTAAGCTCAGAAAGGCAAGTGTGAGTGAGTCTTGGCTGGTAAGGTGCTCTCTCTCTCTCTCTCTCTCTCTCTCTCTCTCTCTCTCTCTCTTTTTCTCTTTTTTTTTTTTTACACAGGGTTTGACAAGGTTAAGGATCCCTAGCTTTATTGACAGCTATATTACAGGTTAAGGATTCCTAACTTTATTGGCAGGCTAAGAGCTGTTACCTACATCAGCTCATTTGAAAGCATTTTTATTGTTATGAGACATACAAGTAGGGAACAGGATGAAGTTGGAGCCATCTGTGGGCCAGCATTCTCTCTCTCTCTCTCTCTCTCTCTCTCTCTCTCTCTCTCTCTTTTTCTTTTTTTTTACACAGGGTATGACAAGGTTAAGGATCCCTAGCTTTATTGACAAGCTATTTACAGGTTAAGGATTCCTAACTTTATTGTCAAGCTAAGAGCTATTACCTACATCAGCTCATTTGAAAGCATTTTTATTGTTATTAGACATACAAGTAGGGAACAGGATGAAGTTGGAGCCATCTGTGGGCCAGCATTTTCATTTGATCAACTGACTTTATCTCGTTGACATCATTATGCTGTACGAATGTGTTCCATACTCGAGTCATATAGAATCTCAGATGGAGTGAAGTTCTGGAGAAGGGTACAGCCAGACTCGAGTCATCCTGGGTATATATGATCTCAGATGATCTGTCTGTCTGTCTGTCTGTCTGTCTCTCTCTCTCTCTCTCTCTCTCTCTCTCTCTCTCTCTCTCTCTCTCTCTCTCTCTCTCTCTCTCTCTCTCTCTTTTTTTTCTTTTTACACAGGGTTTGACAAGGTTAAGGATCCCTAGCTTTATTGACAGCTATATTACAGGCTAAGGATTCCTAACTTTATTGGCAGGCTAAGAGCTGTTACCTACATCAGCTCATTTGAAAGCATTTTTATTGTTATGAGACATACAAGTAGGGAACAGGATGAAGTTGGAGCCATCTGTGGGCCAGCATATTCATTTGATCAACTGACTTTATCTCGTTGACATCATTATGCCGTACGAATGTGTTCCATACTCGAGTCATCCTGGGTATGTATGATCTCAGATGGAGTGATGTTCTGGAGAAGGGTACAGCCAGAGTGAAGTTGCTGCTTTCTGCCCGTCTTGTGGCATAAAAGCTTGTTTCACGCTGTCCTCGAAGTGGATCCAAGTGTGGTATTTTGACAATATTGGCCTTGTACATAACAGTAAGGCCACCCACATCCCTCCTATGTTGAAGGCTCTGCTGAAATGACAGATCTATCCAGGATGGGTCCAGGCGAGAGATGAGACGTCTTGCTCTGTTCTCTACTCTGTCAAGCAGTCACAGATGAGAGGGGGGGGCAGGCAAACCAAGAAAGTGGAGCATACCCAAGGTGTGAGTGTACTTGTGCCTCGTACAGGATCTTGCAACCCCTACTGTCAAGCAGATGTGAGATACGGCGAAGTGCTGTAAGCTCCCTGGCTGCCTTGTTTGCAAGATTTACAACATGGTTCTTCATGGTTAGTTTGGAGTCAAATTTCACCCCAAGGATATCAACTTCTTCTCCAGGTGCCAACATCCTCCCATTCATCCTTACTACTGCACCAGCATTACCATCATGGTGCCTAGAGACGATCATCATTTGCGTTTTCTCAGGTGCAAATGTTACTTGTCATCTATTTCCCCAAGCTGATATAGCTCTCAGCTGGTGATTGATGTAGCTTAGAGCAGCTGGCATTTCTTCTCTTGGATAAGTGAATGTCAGTGTACAGTCGTCTGCATATGCATGCGATTCTGGGATGAGATGAAGAAGGTCGTTGAAGTAGACATTCCATAACAATGGACCCAGCACGCTTCCTTGTGGAACGCTTGCCCCAGTAGGATGCCTTGCTGATTCCGTTCCATTGAGGACTACACTTAGAGATCTACCATGAAGGTAATCACTGAGGAGACATAGCGTAGAGCCTGCAATTCCCAGTGCTTGAAGTTTTGCTAAGAGGCCCTGGTGCCACACCCGGTCGAAAGCGCCAGCAATGTCCAGTACTACCACACAGCTGACTTTGGATTCATCCAGTGACTGGTGCCACTTAGTGGAGAGGTTTAACAACAGATCAGCAGCAGACTAACCTTTCCTGAAGCCATATTGACGATCACAAAGTAGTGAGTGGTAGTCAAAAAAATCTGTCATTTGTCTTGAGATTATTGTCTCAAGGATCTTACCAGTGATTGACAGGAGTGACACTGGTCTGTAGTTGCTGATTTCTGCTCTGCTCTTCTTTTTGTGAACAGGGACTACATTTGCCTCTTTCCATAGAGAGGGCCATTTACACTGTACTAGGCAGTGCTGAAAGATGCGAGTTAGAGGTGCTGCTAGCTGGTCTGCACATCTTCTCAACAATCATGGGCTCAACTTGTCTGGGCCTACAGCCTTTTCTTGGTCAAGTGATTTAAGAAGGAAATGCACCTCCTCCTGCCTTATTGTCACCACTGACAGTTTTGACACAGTTCTTGCAGCTAGCCAAGGAGGGTCCCTTGCTGGATCAGGAACTTGCATTTTGGTAGCAAAGTGTTCAGCAAAGAGGTCCGCCTTCTCTTGACTACTAGTAGAGGTGGTCCCATCCTGTCGATTTAGAGGTGGAATAAGTTCATCAGGCAGATAACCTTGTCTGTCCTTGACCAGGGACCACCAGGTTTTGGAGCCTACCCTACCTGATGCTAACTTTCTTTTAGTGTCCACCTCCCATTTAGCAATGGCCCACTTTTGAACATCACCCATATGCCTACAGGCTTGCATGTGCAAGTTCCTGTTATAGATGGTAGGATGTCTCTTATACCTTCGCCATGCTTTGTACTTAGCAGTAGCAGCCTCTCTACAACGAAAGCCAAACCGAGGCTGATCTGTAGGCTTCGTCACATATTGCCGGTGAGGAATGTGTTCTTGTTGTAGATTAAGGATGTGTCCAGTGAAGGCTTTCACTTGGTTGTCAACATCCCCTTGGAGAAGAGCATTCCAGTCGGTGGTGGCGAGCTCAGAGCAAAGGGCTGGCCAATTACCTCTTTCCCATAGCCAGGTTGTGCGTGTGGACTCCTCACCTCGTTCTGTTGGGATCTTAAGTGTGGTAAAAACAGCCTTGTGGTCAGACGATCCAACGTAGCCGAGGGGTTGACAAATGACTATGCCTTCTGCCAGATCACTCACTACTGGGTCAAGGGAGGAGCCAGAGATATGAGTAGGGAAATCAACAAAGTTTCTCATGTCAAACACTGCAAGAAGGTCATCAAAGTCCCTCTGTATAAGGTGCTGGTTGAGGTCACCAACAATTATAATATGTTGACAGTTGTGTTGTAGCAGAAGGGAGTCAATATTTTCCATTAGGAAGTTGATAGGGTCTGCATGTTGCCACTGAGGTCTGTACATTGCACATGCTAGTACAGAGGTACTAGTGTTTATACAGAGCTTGAAGAACATCATTTCAAGATGTGTAGGGGTGGCAACATCTATGTGCTGGGCAAGAACACTTTTAGAGAAGCACACAGCAACACCTCCTCCTTGCTCTTGCCTGTCTCTTCTCATCCATGAGGTGTAGCCAGCAATTCTTGCAAAATTTTCTGGAGTCCTGTCATCCAAAAATGTTTCAACAACAGCTATCATGTCGGGACGTCGAGTGTTCACAAAGCTATGTGTGAGCTCTCCAACATTAGTAATGAAACCTCTAATGTTGGCTGACAGGATGCTGATAGACTGGCTCCTCATGATGAAGTGGTCAGCTTGAGGTGGTGGGTGTGTAGGGAATGTAAGGTGCCTGCCCTTGAGAGAGGTAGGGTACTGAGGCAGCTGCAGGGATGTAGGTCTGTGGTCTTGTATAAGGCCCAATCCCACGTGCTGGGCTGGGATAGGAGTAGCTAAGTGGGTGACGTGTGAGAGTGTTCACCAATTCAGAGATCCTGCTGGTTTGTTCTGAGAACAGGTCTCTAAACAGGGGCCCCTGTCTGTCAAGTTCCTTTTTCTTCCGACACTGGCCCTGCTTATGTCCTTTCTTGTAGCAGTAATTACACCTGGTATCTCGCAGGCAGTTGTTGGCAGAGTGCCCCTTCCGGTGACAGCGAGAGCACAGCCTAGGTGCCTGGGAGGGTGGACTAGGATTTGTTGCACCTCCTGTGTTTCGCAGATTTGTCCTCAGATTCTGCCGCTGGAACTGTGTTAGTGGAGGGTGAGACGGCTGTAGATGTCTTCCTCCTCCACGTCCTCCTCCACGTCCTCTGCCCCGTCCTCTACCAGTTCTGACAGATGTGTCCCTGCTGTTCGTACTTCGGCGCAGTAGGTGATCAGGTGCAGTGATAGTTCCCTGATCATTAACTGCACCGTTCTCTGGTGGAGAAACTCCTGGCTCAGAACTTGCTGTCGAAGCACTGCTACCAGATTCTAGAATAGTATCGGCAGGTGTGCTGACAGGTGTACGATCAGAGATGGTATGTGCACTGTCAAGTAGATTGGCAGTGGCTGAAGCAGAGATGTCAGGTGTAGGAGAATTAACAGATCCAAGGCTTCCCTCGTTGCTGGGAAGAGGATTTGTTCCCTCTGTGGTGGTCAGAGGAATTGTGTTAGAATTCCCAAAGGTAGTGTTTTGAACTCTGTCAGTCGGTGGGACCTTAGCGATGACAGAATTCCACCAGTTGTTTACCCCTGAGTTAAGCTCAGTGTGGGACTTCCAGTCTTTGTCAATAGTGTCACCATCAGCTGAGCAGCTGCTTGCACTGGCCTTCTACAATAGCTTGTAGGTTATCTAATGATTTGAGGAGCTCATGAAGTGCTTCCCTGTGATGGATTATCTTAGCTGCAACTTTACAACACAGCCCAAGAGGGCAGTCTTGATCTTTGGACAGGAGTCCCTGAGGTAGGACTTCTGAACCTTCCTCCTGTAGCTCCAGGCTTGCATCCACATATACCTCAGGATTATGGATATCCTTAAATTTTCTGAAATTTTCAACCTGGCTGCAACAAAATTCTTCTTCTGGAATGCAATTTGTGTGGCAGTAGTTGGAACAATTAGGCTCCTTACATCTAAGAAGAATTTTGTCCCTTGTGGTATACCCACAAACACTGCAGTAACTACTGGGACAATAGCCAGATAGCGTAGATATTCTTGCTATTTTGCGGTGTGAAGTCATCCCAGAGGAGGCTTGTAGGTTTGAAGTTCACAGGAGAGAGAGGGTTACCTGGAGGTTACCTGGAGGTTATTCCGGGGATCAACGCCCCCGCGGCCCGGTCCACGACCAGGCCTCCCAATGGATCAGGGCCTGATCAACTAGGCTGTTACTGCTGGCCGCACGCAGTCCGACGTACGAGCCACAGCCCGGCTGATCCGGCACTGACTTTAGGTATCTGTCCAGCTCTCTCTT
>NW_027198002.1:27500-51000 GCF_038502225.1 Cherax quadricarinatus
CGATTCGGTGGGACACCCTTACAGAGTCCTCCAGTGGACCAGCTCCTCCCAAAGAGCACAAACAGTCCCACTGGGACAAACCAATCATGGAAAAAGTCGCCAACACAATGCTCTCCAATGCTTCAGGAAAGGACAAAGCTCGTCTCCTGGCAGTGAAGGCACCACACTCAGGAGATTTCCTGTTAGCTGTTACCAATTCCTCCCTGGGCACCCGTCTCGACCCACAGGTCATTCGGATTGGTGTTGCTCTTCGCCTAGCCGCCCCCATCCTCACTGAACATAGGTGTATTTGCGGCAGGGCGACAGCTGATCAATTCGGACTTCATGGTCTCGTGTGTCACACAGCAGAAGGGAAGTATGCCAGACATGAGGAGGTCAATGACATCATAAAGAGAAGCCTCGCCACAGCCCGTTGCCCAGCTCAACGGGAACCCCAAGTACAGAGGACTGATGGAAGTCAAAAAAGTCCTGATGGAGCCACTATGCTACCCTGGAAGGATGGAAAGCAGATTGCCTGGGACTACACCTGTGCTGCCACATTGGCAGACGCCTACTTGCCATACTCCGTAGTGAAAGGAGATGGAGCTGCCAGCCACAGGGAGACCCAGAAGATCCGAAAATATGAAGACCTTCCCCCTTGCTATAACTTCATTCCAATAGGAGCATGGGGCAAGTGTGCTCTAAAGTTCCTCAAAGAGCTGGGTGAAAAGTTCATTATAGAAACCAAGAACTACAGGGCGACCAGCTTCCTCTTTCAGAGACTCAGTGTTGCGATCCAGAGAGGAAATGCCTGCAGCATTCTGGGCACGCGGCCCACCGCAGGGGAGCTGGACGAAGTATTCGAGATGAATCTCTGAGTTACTTATGTTGTTTTACTTTCTGTTGTATTTTTGTGAATGTTTGGCCAATGTATTTTGTCTTTAAATAAAACATACTTGAAATATAGGGGGTGGTAGGAGAAAATTCTCAAACAGCTTCAGGGAGAACCTTGAGTTTTCCCTGAAGCAAGTTTCTTCTTTTCTCTGAGGATGAGGGTCCCTACGACAGTTCTAGAGGTGGTACTTCCCTATATTATATATATATATATATATATATATATATATATATATATATATATATATATATATATATATATATATATATATATATATATATATATATATGTATATATATATATATATATATATATATATATATATATATATATATATATATATATATATATATATATATATATATATATATATATATATATATATTATATGTAAAACAACCACTGTGAAAGAATAGTTAAATTCCAAGCGATTTCGTGACTTCTCACATTATCAAGGAACTATATGAGAAGTCACGAAAGTGCTTGAAATTTCGCTATTCTTTAACAGTGGTTGTTTTGCATATTCTGATATCACCTGTTTACTGTGATCTTAATTCATTTCAATATCTTTTTAGAAAATGTCGCCCCTAGATGAAAAATACGAGTAACGAAAACAAGCAACTTGAATGCATATTGCATGTAATATTAATAACAAATAAAACAGCTTACAGCATCATTGTCATCATCTTTGTACATATATTACTACTTACTGCCTAGAATAAACCGAAGTTGCAGTTTGTCTTTGTTTCTGCAGCAACATACAGTTCCTGCATAACTTTGATTGCACGTTCAGCACACTGATTACTTCTTGCTATATTGAGTGTGGACGGCTCCTGCTTCCAGTGATTTTTCAGTGAGTTCAGTGCTTTTTTTTGTAAGGTTTCAATATTTCTGACAAATTCTTGAAATAATTTTCATCGTACATCTGATCAGTAAATCAATAATCTGTCCAGGTGTATGAAATGAATCTGTATACCTGCTGCGAAGTCTTCCGTCTTGTAGGTGTAAGAATGAATGCAAGAACAGCTAGAATGACTCTTGAATTCCACCTCACATTGCTGATGTTTGTAATTTTCTGAAAGTTAATCAAAGGAAAGTGCCCTTTTCTTCAAAGAATCTACACACTTGTGTTAGATTCTTTGAAGAGATTCTTTGTAACGGTCATGTCTACATGTCTGCTCACATCATTCTGGGAAATATAACACAATGAAAATACCCAAATGTTGCACAAGTGTCTCAGTCTTCTGAGTTAGAATTTCTTATTGAGGAATATCTTGCCATGAATTGATTCTTCAGTCTAGAACTGAAGAAAAAATTAGTAATATGTTTTACTGAGGAAACATTTCCCTAGGAAACGTTTCGGCAGCCAGTGGTTTCTTCAGTCCAGTAAAGTGAAGAATGTTGAAAGAAGAGGAGGAGAATGAGGTAATCAGTCCCTTAGAATGGGATCGATGATTCTAGTCCATCAATTTCGAGAAAAGTACGGCATGTGCTCGAAGTGGCTTATATTCTGCAGTCAGGTGAGCAGAAGCAGGAGGAGGCGGAGTCACCACTGGACAAATCCACTAGTGTACGTAGGTTACGAGTGTCTTATTTCACAGTACCTGGTATGTAATGTAAATTCAAAGCTAACGATATTAAGATCTTTTTTTTTTTAATTTGACTATTATTAATATACACAGACTTTGCAAAAGCATTTGACAAATGCGATCATGGCGTAATAGCCCATAAAATACGTGCTAAAGGAATAACTGGGAAAGTGGGGAGATGGATCTTCAACTTCCTAACAAATCGAACACAAAGAGTAGTGGTCAACAGAGTTAAATCGGAGGCTGCCATAGTGAAGAGCTCTGTTCCACAAGGCACAGTACTCGCCCCCATCTTATTCCTTATCCTCATATCAGACATAAACAGAGATATACACCACAGCACCGTATCATCCTTTGCGGATGATACTAGGATCTGCATGAGGCTGTCATCTGCTGAGGACGCGGTTAACCTCCAAGAAGATATAAACAAAGTTTTCCAGTGGGCAACGGTAAACAATATGATGTTCAATGAGGACAAATTCCAACTACTCCGTTATGGAAAACTGGAGGAGATAATAACTAGAACAGAGTATACTACTGACTCCGGCCATACAATAGAGCGGAAGAATAATGTAAGGGACCTGGGAGTAGTAATGTCTGAGGATCTCACTTTCAAGGATCACAACAGTGCCACGATCGCACGTGCAAAGAAAATGATAGGATGGATAATGAGAACTTTCAAAACGAGAGATGCCAAGCCCATGATGATCCTTTTCAAATCACTTGTTCTCTCTAGGCTGAAATGCTGCTGTACATTAACATCTCCATTCAAAGCAGGTGAAATCGCAGATCTAGAGAGTGTACAGAGATCCTTTACTGCACGTATAAGTTCTGTCAAGCACCTTAACTACTGGGAACGCTTGGAAGCACTTGACTTGTACTCGTTGGAACGCAGGAGGGAGAGATATATCATAATCTACACTTGGAAAATCTTGGAAGGAATGGTCCCAAATCTGCACACAGAAATCACTCCCTACGAAAATAAAAGACTGGGCAGGCGATGCAAAATGCCCCCAATAAAAAGTAGGGGCGCCAATGGTACACTAAGAGAAAACACCATAAGTGTCCGGGGCCCAAAACTGTTCAACAGCCTCCCATCAAGCATTAGGGGAATTGCCAATAAACCCCTGGCTGCCTTCAAGAGAGAGCTGGACAGATACCTAAAGTCAGTGCCGGATCAGCCGGGCTGTGGCTCGTACGTTGGACTGCGTGCGGCCAGCAGTAACAGCCTAGTTGATCAGGCCCTGATCCACCGGGAGGCCTGGTCATGGACCGGGCCGCGGGGGCGTTGATCCCCGAAATAACCTCCAGGTAACCTCCAGGTAACCAGGTATTATTCTTTAAATATATTTTAAAGGGGTATTCTCCTTTTCTTCTTTTTTCATCACTCACATAATTTTAAAATCCGAAAGAGTAGATCTAAAATTAGACATATAATCAACGACAATGCTTCATAATTTCCGTTAAGCTCAGACATGTGGGATGGTGCAGTCACAGACCCCGAAAATGGGGTCGCTTTCAGTTTTCCGCTAATTTAGCTTGATAATACATTTAGCAGCACAACTGGCAGCGTTCGTAATTACGAAAATATTTTCTCTCCTGATAAATTTCATAATTATTAATTGAAGAAGCTGAAATCTATTTTCTCTTTTCACATTTACTGTAGTATACTTGTGGGAAACGAAGTCAATAAGATATAGTACAAAGAAGTGGAGGACAGATTTAGTTTACCGAATCAGGAGATGTTTACAGCCAACAAGTCTTGGTAATTACCTTGTTTTACCTAGAACTGGGTAAACCATCGTGTTTCTGGCGGTGTCTGCTTGTTTTTGCAAATACATCAGTCGTGTCTGTCTCATGGCAAGACAAGTGTGGATACCCTGATTTATATGAAGCTTCACAAAGCTAGTTCTTGCTTTAACACTGTAAAATACCGTAGTCTTTACTTATAAAATTTGGATACAACGGGTTTGTTCAGCTTCCCTCATATATATGAGGGAAGCTGAACAAACCCGTTGTATCCAAATTTTATAAGTAAAGACTATAAGTGTTTTCATGTGTGTATAGGGCTCTTATTAATTATTTGTTCATCATTTTGTCTCGCGAAGAAAGAAATCTGGCGGTCATTAGATTGAAAAAAAAAAACAAAATAAAAAATCGGGTTCCCTGAAATAACAGTATTTTTAAATATCTGAGTTTATTCTCATATTTTCACGTTGCCATTATGAGAGGTCTTTAATTATTTTTAATATTTATACAAAATTATATCATTGGCAGAATTTCTCACATGTGGGATGTAGTCAGTTTCTTGGGGGATGACAGTATGTGGGTGTGTCATAGAACTTTATTCAGCATGTGGGTGTGTCACAGGAATTTATTCAGCATGTGGGTGTGTCACAGGACTTTATTCAGCATGTGGGCGTGTCACAGGACTGTATTCAGAATGTGGGTGTGTCACAGAACTTTATTCAGCATGTGGGTGTGCCACAGAACTTTATTCAGCATGTGGGTGTGTCACAGAACTTTATTCAGCATGTGGGCGTGTCACAGAACTTTATTCAGCATGTGGGTTTGTCACAGAACTTTATTCAGCATGTGGGTGTGTCACAGATCTTTACTCAGCATGTGGGTGTGTCACAGATCTTTATTCAGCATGTGGGTGTGTCACAGAACTTTATTCAGCATGTGGGTGTGTCACAGAACTTTATTCAGCATGTGGGTGTGTCACAGAACTTTATTCAGCATGTGGGTGTGTCACAGATCTTTATTCAGCATGTGGGTGTGTCACAGATCTTTATTCAGCATGTGGGTGTGTCACAGAACTTTATTCAGCATGTGGGTGTGTCACAGAACTTTATTCAGCATGTGGGTGTGTCACAGGACTTTATTCAGCATGTGGGTGTGTCACAGATCTTTATTCAGCATGTGGGTGTGTCACAGATCTTTATTCAGCATGTGGGTGTGTCACAGAACTTTATTCAGCATGTGGGTGTGTCACAGAACTTTATTCAGCATGTGGGTTTGTCACAGAACTTTATTCAGCATGTGGGTTTGTCACAGAACTTTATTCAGCATGTGGGTGTGTCACAGAACTTTATTCAGCATGTGGGTGTGTCACAACTTTATTCAGCATGTGGGTGTGTCACAGAACTTTATTCAGCATGTGGGTGTGTCACAGAACTTTATTCAGCATGTGGGTGTGTCACAGAACTTTATTCAGCATGTGGGTGTGTCACAGAACTTTATTCAGCATGTGGGTGTGTCACAGAACTTTATTCAGCATGTGGGTGTGTCACAGATCTTTATTCAGCATGTGGGTGTGTCACAGAACTTTATTCAGCATGTGGGTGTGTCACAGAACTTTATTCAGCATGTGGGTGTGTCACAGAACTTTACTCAGCATGTGGGTGTGCCACAGAACTTTATTCAGCATGTGGGTGTGTCACAGAACTTTACTCAGCATGTGGGTGTGCCACAGAACTTTATTCAGCATGTGGGTGTGTCACATAACTTTACTCAGCATGTGGGTGTGCCACAGAACTTTATTCAGCATGTGGGTGTGTCACAGAAATTTATTCAGAAAATTGGTGGGTCACAGGACTTTTTTTCATCATGTGGGTGTGTCACAGAACTTTATTCAGCATGTGGGTGTGTCACAGAACTTTATTCAGAAAATTGGTGTGTCACAGAACTTTATTCAGCATGTGGGTGTGTCACAGAACTTTATTCAGCATGTGGGTGTGTCACAGAACTTTATTCAGCATGTGGGTGTGTCACAGAACTTTATTCAGAAAATTGGTGTGTCACAGAACTTTATTCAGCATGTGGGTGTGTCACAGAACTTTATTCAGCATGTGGGTGTGTCACAGAACTTTATTCAGCATGTGGGTGTGTCACAGAACTTTATTCAGCATGTGGGTGTGTCACAGAACTTTATTCAGCATGTGCGTGTGTCACAGAACTTTATTCAGCATGTGGGTGTGTCACAGAACTTTATTCAGCATGTGGGCGTGTCACAGACCTTTATTCAGCATGTGGGCGTGTCACAGACCTTTATTCAGCATGTGCGTGTGTCACAGAACTTTATTCAGCATGTGGGTGTGTCACAGAACTTTATTCAGCATGTGCGTGTGTCACAGAACTTTATTCAGCATGTGGGTGTGTCACAGAACTTTATTCAGCATGTGGGTGTGTCACAGAACTTTATTCAGCATGTGGGTGTGTCACAGAACTTTATTCAGCATGTGGGTGTGTCACAGAACTTTATTCAGCATGTGGGTGTGTCACAGAACTTTATTCAGCATGTGGGTGTGTCACAGAACTTTATTCAGCATGTGGGTGGGTCATAGGACTTTTTTCACTAACTAAAATCCCTAAGAAAGGGATTAATTAGGACGTAGCCAGCCAGCCAGACCTCTCCCTCAAGCTCTCCCTCAAGCTCTCCCTCAACCTCTCCCTCAACCTCTCCCTCAACCTCTTTCTGAAGTCATACAAAATATATTGCATTTTATGTTGTAGATTATAGATTAATTAATTAAAGAGCACCAACTATGTCCCTAAAATATTGTTTTTTTATTAAGATATGTTGATTGTCGGAAATTTTCGAATTTATTTTACGATAACAACTTAAAAAAAAATGTTCAGACAGAAGTCTTGAAATTCGTGACATGTAAAATAGAAATAACAAAATAATATAGCAATAACAAACTGATATCAATTTAAAAAAAATAAGTTAATTAATCTACTTTTTAAAAATCATTCTTCGGGTTTTTTTCCGGCTAGTAAATGAATAATGCCATTACAATTAAGTTTTCCTGCCAATCGAACTTTGCTGCCACAGCACATACACTGTTTAGTGGAGCCTAACACTGTTGATACCAGTGTATCTTATACGTCTCCCAGAGCACCGGCAGTGCTGCCTCTGTAACCCTGACTGTTAGACTGCAAAATAGCATCAGGTCACTGTATACATTTCAATGCAAAGCGTTAAAATTTAAACGTCATAAGCTGTTAAGTAGGTGGAACAGAAGAAGGTCCATTGCAAGACTTGGTAAATGAATAATTTTTAAATGCTATTATTCCTAGTGTTGGTTCCCCTAGTAGGGACGGACTCCAGTTCGCCTTTACTCTTTCCCCCTGACTACACCTCTGGGGATTAAAGTAAATTCTCGGTGCATATTCACTTAAAGAGATATACCTTTATGTGTATATAACTTGTGGAAACGAAGTCTGTTAAAAAACTCTCAAATATTTGCATTTCTCGTATCTTCTCTCCCTCTTTATTCTTATAGACATACATATATATGTATATATAGATATGATGGTTAAAATCTCTTACATGAATAAATAGAGCATTGGAATCTTGTCCAGTTCTAATGCTATATTTATGTTGTTTTAATCTTAGTTCGAGATTTTTACCAGTTTGACCTAATAAACTTTATCGCAAATTTTACAAGGAATCTTATAGACACATCCATCAGCATTTTGGGGGGAATTCTTTATCAAAAGTTTTTTTACTGTATCAAGATTTTTGAATACAACTTTAATATTAAAAGTTTTAAGAAGAGAAGGCATATCAACCAAGTTTTCATGGTAAGAGAGAACCAACGTATTTTTAGTTGAATAAGGCTGGTTGTCCCTTTTTGGATTGTAAAAAGTATTTCTATCAACTTTAAAAGATTTATCAATTACATTTCTTGGGCATTTTAAATCATTACCTATTTCATAAATTTTGGATATTTCCTCATCTATCAACTCAGGACTACAAATTCGTAAAGCTCTCAAAAACATTGTTGAGAAAACAGACAGTTTGACTCTATCTTGATGCGAAGAATAATAGTGGACATAGGAACAGTTATTTGTAGGTTTTCTGTAAATTTTAAATTTGAATTCATTATTACTCTTAATAATTAAAACATCTAGAAAAGGCAATAAGTTATTTTCCTCAAACTCAACAGTAAAGTTTATAGACTGGGCTAAGAAAATGGTGTATATCTACATTCTTGGGCATAAGACATAAAATATCATCAACATATCTGAACCATTTTGCCCTATTAGGGAGGATTGTGTTAAGCAATCTTGTTTCAAAAAATTCCATGTATAGATTACTAAGAACAGGTGAAAGAGGATTTCCCATTGCCATACCAAATTAATGAGTGTAAAACTTATCATTAAATACAAATTTTGCATCAACAATACAAAGTTAATAAGTTTAATGATAGTAGGAACTGGCAATGGTAAATCATAATTAACGAGCTCTTCAGATAAGAAACTTAATAAATCATCAACAGGAATTTTCGTAAACATGGAAGTAACATCAAAACTAACCATGCTAAAATCATTTAAGTCAGTCAAGGAGGTTAATTTATCAGCTAAATCTAAGTTGTTTTTAACATTAAACTTAGAAATTTTACCAACAATAGGGCTCAAAATGTTAGCAAGCCATTTGGACAATTTATACGATACTGATCCTATAGAGCTAATAATTGGTCTAATTGGATTACCTGGTTTGTGTGTTTTTATTAGTCCATACATGTAAGGTAAAGATGGATTAGTGGAAGTAAATTGTTCAATTAATTCATCTTTGCCTTTCAGTAGAAGTTTTATTGTTTTATTGAAATTGCTGTTAACGGTTTCTAAGGGATTCTTTCTAAGTTTAGAATAGGTTTCAGTATCATCTAAGAGATTATTCATTTTTTCTTGGTAATCATTTTCTTTCATAATTACAATTGCATTTATTTTGTCTGCTTTAATAAGGCACAAATTTTTATTATTATTAAGTGTATCATAAGACTTAAAGAATCTTTGAGGGCAATTGGGAATGTTTTGTTTTAACACAGAGCTATATACCATTCCTTTACTAATATTAATTTCATCAGAGGATAAATCAGAAGATTTTTCAAAGTTACAAAATGCTTTTGCAATTTCAACATTATTAAATTTTTTTGAAGTTTATTATGGTCAAACTGGTAAAAATCTCGAACTTGGATTAAAACAACATAAATATAGCATTAGAACTGGACAAGATTCCAATGCTCTATTTATTCAGGTGAGAGATTTTAACCGTCCAATTGATTTTCAAAAAGTTGAGAAAGTTGTATCAAGCAAGTCCATGGTCGACAGAAATATAATTGAATCTTGTTTCATAAAAAGCAGTTGTGAAAATAATATGAATATTTCCTTAGGTTTATATAAATTAGACTCATTTATTTAGAGTTTAATAATACATTGGACAAATAATAAACCTTATTTCTTGGGTAGAATATTTTGTTAGTGGGATGTCGTGAGGACCTGTCTAGTTGAACCAGCGGACCTACTGCAGTGTTCCTCTTTTCTTATGGGTCCGGTATTGTCGCGTGTCAGGTGTTTCTTTGTTGTGGGGGTTGACTGTGAGGTGTAGTCTAAGCCCTTTAATTGCTTTCCTTTGATGTATTACTTTCATAGTTCCTTGACAATGTGAGTAGTCACGAAAGTGCTTGGAATTTCACTACTCTTTCACAGTGGTTGCTTTTCATATATGTATATATATATATATATATATATATATATATATATATATATATATATGTCGTGCCGAATAGGCAGAACTTGCCATCTTGGCTTAAATAGCAACGCTCATCTTGCCATATAGGACAAGTGAAAATTTGTGTATGCAATAATTTCGCCAAAAAACATTCTGAACCTAACGAAAAAAAAATATATTTCATTGTGTCTGTTTAGTATTAAATTATTGTAAACAAATCTAAAATATATTTAGTTGGGTTAGGCTAAAATAAATTGTTCTTGTTATAATAAGGTTAGGTAAGTTTTCTAAGATTCTTTTGGTGCAAAATTAAATTTTTTTACATTAATATTAATGAAAAAAATATATCTTTAAACGTATAAGAGAAAATTTCAGAAAGGACTTAATTTTAAACAAGTTCTTGCTAATTGACCAGTTTTACATATTCGGCACGACATATATATATATATATATATATATATATATATATATATATATATATATATATATATATATATATATATATATATATATATATATATATATATATATATATACATATGTTTGTAACCACGAACAAGTGGTATTGATCAATAACAAAACTGCGACTAGCCAAAGATTTGAACCCATGTTGTTCTGGCCCGCCTCATGGTCAGCGAAAACCACATGATGCTCTAACCCACAGTACCACCAAATCCTACACGAATCACTCACCCAGCAGAGCTAGGTGTTTTACCGTGATCCGAGGACATGCGGTGGTGTGGGTGCCTCTGTGCTAATTTCAGTGTACTCCTCGTTTGGTGTACTAGCCTCAACAAGCAGTATTTTATATTATTGCAGCCATGAACAAGTTGTATTGATCAATAACAACACTGCGACTAGCCGAGGACTCGAACCCAACATTTAGAGTTTACCTGAAGAGTTCCGGGGAGCAACGCCCCCGCGGCCGGCCTGTGACCAGGCCTCATGGTGGATCAGGGCCTGATCAACCAGGCTGTTACAGCCTGGCTGGTCAGGTACCGATTTTAGGTGCTTGTCCAGTGCCTGCTTGGTAATCCCCCTTATGTATGCTGGGAGGCAGTTGAACAGTCTTGGGCCCCTGACACTTACTGTGTTGTCTCTTAACGTGCTAGTGACACCCCTGCTTTTCATTGGGGGGATGTTGCATCGTCTGCCGAGTCTTTTGCTTTCGTAGGGAGTGAGTTTCGTGTGCAAGTTCGGTACTAGTCCCTCTAGGATTTTCCAGGTACATATAATCTTGTATCCCTCCCGCCTGCGTTCCGGGGAGTACAGGTTCAGAAACTTCAAGCGCTCCCAGTAATTTAGGTGTTTTATCTCCGTTATGCGCGCCGTGAAGGTTCTCTGTACATTTTCTAGGTCAGCAATTTCACCTGCCTTGAAAGGTGCTGTTAGTGTGCAGCAATATTCCAGCCTAGATAGAACAAGTGACCTGAAGAGTGTCATCATGGGCTTGGCATCCCTAGTTTTGAAGGTTCTCATTATCCATCCTGTCATTTTTCTAGCAGATGCGATTGATACAATGTTATGGCCCTTGAAGGTGAGATCCTCCGACATGATCACTCCCAGGTCTTTGACGTTAGTTTTTCGCTTTATTTTGTGGTTGGAATTTGTTTTATACTCTGATGAAGTTTTAATTTCCTCACGTTTACCATATGGGAGTAATTGAAATTTCTCATCGTTGAACTTCATATTGTTTTCTGCAGCCCATTGAAAGATTTGGTTGATGTCCGCCTGGAGTCTTGCAGTGTCCGCAATGGAAGACACTCTCATTCAAATTCGGGTATCTTCTGAAAAGGAAGACACGGTGCTGTGGCTTACATTCCTGTGTATGTCAGATATGAGGATGAGAAACAAGATGGGAGCGAGTACTGTGCCTTGCGGAACGAAGCTTTTCACCGTAGCCGCATCAGACTGTAGTCTGTTAACTACTGCTCATTGTGTTCTGTTTGTCAGGAAATTATAGATCCATCTACGAACTTCTCCTGTTATTCCTTTAGCACGCATTTTGTGCGCTATTACACCATGGTCACACTTGTCGAAGGCTTTTGCAAGGTCTGTGTATATTACATCTGCATTCTTTTTGTCTTCTAGTGCATCTAGGACCTTGCAGTGATCCAGTAGTTGGGACAGACAGGAGCGACTTGCTCTAAACCCATTTTACCCTGGGTTGTGTAATTGATGGGTATCTAGACTGGTGGTGATCTTGCTTCTTAGGACCCTTTCAAAAATTTTTATGATATGGGATGTTAGCGCTATCGGTCTATAGTTCTTTACTATTGATTTACTGCCCCCTTTGTGGAGAAGGGCTATGTCTGTTGTTTTTATTAACTGTGGGACGATCCCCTCTCTATAGCATGTTAAAAAGCACGTGATAGGGGCTTCTTGCAGTTCTTGATGAACACGGAGTTCCATAAGTCTGGCCCTGAGGCAGAGTGCATGGGCATGTCATTTATCGCCTGCTCGAAGTCATTTGGCGTCAGGATAACGTCAAATAGGCTTGTGTTTACCAAATTCTGTGGCTCACTCATAAAAAAAATCATTTAGATCTTCGACTCTCAGTCACACTGGGAATTGAGTAGCTCACTCACTTCAGATTTACTACTCATATCAGATGTACCACATTGTGCGGTTCTGCTGATCTACTGACATTATACCAGGTTAGAAAAAATCTGAAAGCTTATCTAAGACTCGTCATACAGGAAGCTTGTTCTGTCAATAAGGAAATGAAATCTGCCAGCCTGAGCTGGGAGGGGTCAGTAGAGCCATGATATCAAACGTTTTACTTCAGCTTTAGCAGCTGCATCATCTTCAAAGCTTACCTTCTCTCACATGTGTCATGATAGCTGGCGTTAGTATGGCCTAGGACCTCGGAGAGAGAGGATACATAGTGCGCAGATACAGGTTTAGTGGATATACTTGTGAATTTGTAGATAATTTTGTTTTCTGTATTGGGTAACATCTGACCATAATGTAGTTTCCTGGGAAATACAGATTATTTAAAAACTTTATATTTTTTTTTACGGGAACGCTAAATACATGAGGATTAGGGGAGGTTATATATCCCCAGATGAATGGGAGGTAACCAGATTCGACTCTTTGGTACAAGAAACCTACACTCAATCATTTTCAGTATTTACGTCAATGCGTCCGGCTGGAAGTCATTATTCGAAACCCAGGTTATTTAAAAAAAGAACAAAAAGATATTCGCTAGTAATAAAATATATGTAATAAAATATGAAATAAAATAAGTAATAAAATTAAATGGTATATATGTGTGGGAGAGAGCCAGCGAGCCGTCTCGTCCAGCTTCACAGCTCGTTATCTACAAACGGGAATTTTCAGGTTTGGAGCTGCGCTGTATGACCCACAAAGGTTTATCACTGGTTTTCTTTAATATGATACGTGAATTTAGGTTTAATATTTTTTTATTTCTCTTTGAATTTATATGTTAACTACTTGTTATCGTGAGTGTCGTCCTATGTTAATATCAATGTTGGAGGAGTGTCGTCTTATGTTAATATCAATGTTGGAGGAGTGTCGTCTTATGTTAATATCAATGTTAGAGGAGTGTCGTCTTATGTTAATATCAATGTTGGGGGAGTTTCGTCTTATGTTAATATCAGTGTTGGAGGAGTGTCGTCTTATGTTAATATCAATGTTGGAGGAGTGTCGTCTTATGTTAATATCAATGTTGGGGGAGTTTCGTCTTATGTTAATATCAGTGTTGGAGGAGTGTCGTCTTATGTTAATATCAATGTTGGAGGAGTGTCGTCTTATGTTAATACCAATGTTGGAGGAGTGTCGTCTTATGTTAATATCAATGTTGGAGGAGTGTCGTCTTATGTTAATATCAATGTTGGGGGAGTTTCGTCTTATGTTAATATCAGTGTTGGAGGAGTGTCGTCTTATGTTAATATCAATGTTGGAGGAGTGTCGTCTTATGTTAATACCAATGTTGGAGGAGTGTCGTCTTATGTTAATATCAATGTTGGAGGAGTGTCGTCTTATGTTAATACCAATGTTGGAGGAGTGTCGTCTTATGTTAATATCAATGTTGGAGGAGTGTCGTCTTATGTTAATACCAATGTTGGAGGAGTGTCGTCTTATGTTAATATCAATGTTGGAGGAGTGTCGTCTTATGTTAATATCAATGTTGGAGGAGTGTCGTCTTATGTTAATACCAATGTTGGAGGAGTGTCGTCTTATGTTAATATCAATGTTGGAGGAGTGTCGTCTTATGTTAATACCAATGTTGGAGGAGTGTCGTCTTATGTTAATATCAATGTTGGAGGAGTGTCGTCTTATGTTAATACCAATGTTGGAGGAGTGTCGTCTTATGTTAATATCAATGTTGGAGGAGTGTCGTCTTATGTTAATATCAATGTTGGGGGAGTTTCGTCTTATGTTAATATCAGTGTTGGAGGAGTGTCGTCTTATGTTAATATCAATGTTGGAGGAGTGTCGTCTTATGTTAATACCAATGTTGGAGGAGTGTCGTCTTATGTTAATATCAATGTTGGAGGAGTGTCGTCTTATGTTAATACCAATGTTGGAGGAGTGTCGTCCGATGTTAATATAAATGTTGGGGGAGTGTCGTCCTGTGTTAATATCAGTGTTGGGGGAGTGTCGTCTTATGTTAATATCAATGTTGGGGGAGTGTCATCCGATGTTAATATCAATGTTGGGGGAGTTCTGTCCTATGTTAATACCAATGTTGGGGGAGTGTCGTCCTGTGTTAATATCAATGTTGGGGGAGTGTCGTCCTATGTTAATATCAGTGTTGGGGGGAGTGTCGTCTTATGTTAATACCAATGTTGGGGGAGTGTCGTCCTATGTTAATATCAATGTTGGGGGAGTGTCGTTCTATGTAAATATCAATGTTGGGGGAGTGTCGTCCTATGTTAATATCAATGTTGGGGGAGTGTCGTCTTATGTTAATATCAATGTTGGGGGAGTGTCGTCTTATGTTAATATCAATGTTGGGGGAGTGTCGTCTTATGTTAATATCAATGTTGGGGGGAGTGTCGTCTTATGTTAATATCAATGTTGGGGAGTGTCGTCCTATGTTAATATCAATGTTGGGGGAGTGTCGTCTTATGTTAATATCAATGTTGGGGAGTGTCTTCCTATGTTAATATCAATGTTGGGGGAGTGTCGTCCTATGTTAATATCAATGTTGGGGGAGTGTCGTCTTATGTTAATATCAATGTTGGGGAGTGTCGTCTTATGTTAATATCAATGTTGGAGGAGTGTCGTCCTATGTTAATATCAATGTTGGGGGAGTGTCGTCTTATGTTAATATCAATGTTGGGGGAGTGTCGTCTTATGTTAATATCAATGATGGGGGGAGTGTCTTCCTATGTTAATATCAATGTTGGGGGAGTGTCGTCCTATGTTAATATCAATGTTGGGGGAGTGTCGTCCTATGTTAATATCAATGTTGGGGGAGTGTCGTCTTATGTTAATATCAATGTACCGGGGAGACATATACCAGGAGAACGAGGTCTCACTTATACCACGCAGACGTGTATCAGGGGGACGAGGTCTCAGTTATACCAGGCAGACGTGTATCAGGGGGACGAGGTCTCAGTTATACCACGCAGACGTGTATCAGCGGGACGAGGTCTCACTTATACCAGGCAGACGTGTATCAGGGAGACGAGGTCTCAGTTATACCAGACAGACGTGTATCAGGGGGACGAGGTCTCAGTTATACCAGACAGACGTGTATCAAGGGGACGAGGTCTCAGTTATACCAGGCAGACGTGTATCAGGGGGACGAGGTCTCCGTTATACCAGACAGACGTGTATCAGGGGGACGAGGTCTCAGTTATACCAGACAGACCTGTATCAGGGGGACGAGGTCTCAGTTATACCAGGCAGACGTGTATCAGGGGGACGAGGTCTCAGTTATACCAGACAGACGTGTATCAAGGGGACGAGGTCTCAGTTATTCCAGGCAGACGTGTATCAGCGGGACGAGGTCTCAGTTATACCAGACAGACGTGTATCAAGGGGACGAGGTCTCAGTTATTCCAGGCAGACGTGTATCAAGGGGACGAGGTTTCAATTATTCCAGGCAGACGTGTATCAAGGGGACGAGGTCTCAGTTATTCCAGGCAGACGTGTATCAAGGGGACGAGGTCTCAGGCAGACGTGTATCAAGGGGACGAGGTTTCAATTATTCCAGGCAGACGTGTATCAAGGGGACGAGGTCTCAGTTATTCCAGGCAGACGTGTATCAAGGGGACGAGGTCTCAGTTATTCCAGGCAGACGTGTATCAAGGGGACGAGGTCTCAGTTATACCTGGCAGACGTGTATCAAGGGGACGAGGTCTCAGTTATTCCAGGCAGACGTGTATCAAGGGGACGAGGTCTCAGTTATTCCAGGCAGACGTGTATCAAGGGGACGAGGTCTCAGTTATACCTGGCAGACGTGTATCAGGGGGACGAGGTCTCAGTTATAATAGGTTGACGAGCTCTGGCAGACAGCCTCAGGGAGATGAATACCTAAGAGAAGAGCTCAGTGAGACTAACTCTGACTGAACAGCTGACATGTGAAATATTTCCTAGTGTTGTCCTTTGATGATAAACGCATAAAATTTGGCACAAGACTTGGTGAGGCATTTTATGTTGAAGAGTTCTGGCAGTAGAGCCACCAATGATTCGTCTCTTAACAAAAATGGTAGAAGATTATGAAAACCTCAGCCTATGAAATGTTGACATTTTTTCCATTTAACTGATGATGTAAGGGAAATATGAAGGTGAATTTTCTTAAATTTGATGTATGAACACATACACACACACACACACACACACACACACACACACACACACACACACACACACACACACACACACACACACACACACACACACACACACACACACACACACAAACACTCACACACACACACACACACACACACACACACACACACACACACACACACACACACACACACACACACACACACACACACACACACACACACACAGTTGCATTTTCTTGGACTGCAGGAAGGCCTTCGACACAGTTCCTCACAAGAGATTAGTGCGGAAGCTAGAGGATCAGGCGCGTATAACAGGATCAGAGAATACCTGACAAGGAGGCAACAACGAGTTATGGTACGTGATGAGGTATTACACTGGGCACCTGTGACGAGCGGGGTCCCACAGGGGTCGGTCCTAGGACCAGTGCTATTTCTGGTATATGTGAATGACATGATGGAAGGGATAGACTCAGAAGTGTCCCTGTTCGCAGATGATGAGACGTTAATGAGAAGAATTTACTCAGATGAGGATCAGGCAGGACTTCAAAGAGACCTGGAGAGGCTGGACAGCTGGTTCAGCAACTGGCTTCTCGAATTTAACCCCGTCAAATGCAAAGTCATGAAGATCGGGGAAGGGCACAGAAGACCGCAGACAGAGTATAGGCTAGGTGGCCAAAGACTACAAACCTCGCTCAGGGTGAAAAGATCTTGGGGTAAGTATAACACCGAGCACATCTCCGGAAGCACAAATCAACCAGATAACTGTTGTAGCATATGGGCGCCTGGCAAACCTGAGAATAGCGTCCCGATACCTTTATAAGGAATGGTTCAAGACACTGTACACCGTGTACGTCAGGCCCATATTGGAGTATGCAGTACTAGTTTGGAACCCACACCTGGTCAAGCACGTTAAGAAATTAGAGAAAATGCAAAGGTTTGCGACAAGGTTAGTTCCAGAGCTAAGGGGAATGTCCTACGACGATAGGTTAAGGGAAATCGGCCTGACGACACTGGAGGACAGGAGTGTTAGGGGAGACATGATAACGATATTCACAATACTGCGTGGAATAGACAAGGTGAACAGAGACAGGATGTTCCAGAGATGGGACACAGAAACAAGGGGTCATACTCATACTTGGAAGCTGAAGGCTGAGATGAGTCAGAGGGATGTTAGGAAGTATTTGTTCAGTCATAGAGTTGTCAGGAAGTGGAATAGTCTAGCAAGTGATGGAGTGGAGGCAAGAACCATACATACTTTTAAGACGAGGTATGATGAAGCTCATGGAGCAGGGAGAGGGAGGACCCAGTAGCGGTCAGTGAAGCGGCGGGGCCAGGAGTTGAGTCTCGACCCCTGCAACCACAATTATGTGAGTACAATTAGGTGAGCACACACACACATACATTCCTCCACACAATTACACTATCAGACATGCAATTATATGATGATTAAGACACATGTGCAACAGTTGGACACTTGTGGTCTCTGTATTTAACTGAAGAAACTACTATGGAGCTTAAATGTCTCAACAGTAAATATACGCAACTGTTGCACCTGTGTCTTAATGATCACCTTGTCAGTATTTTATATAATTCTCAACATGCAGACATATACACATGTATACATTCACTCTGACATACAAACTCACATAAAGCAGTGAGCATATAAATTGAGACAGTGAAGAAAAAAGACATTTATTTTGATAATTAATGTTTATTTAAAAAAATACACGGCAATGATATGACAGATCATTCACTTAATAAGAGATTTGACTACTCTTTGGATTTACAATCATTGCTAGAGGCTTTTGCATCGAATCGTCCAATGTTGAACACATTTTGGCAAGCTTGTCGTAGCGGTATCAGATCCTATTAACGGCAGCAATTAGCTTCTCCAGAGTTGAACAATCCTGTTTCGCAATATTGCATTTGGTTATTGCCTATAGATTCTCAATTGGGTTGAGGCCAGGAGAGTTTCCAGGCTAATTTATAACGCTTAACACACTCTCCGAAGAATGTCAGCATATTTCTGGATGTTTGGCATGGAGCAAGATCCTGCTGGAAAATGCCTTCTCCATCAGGAAAGTTACTGTCCATAATGGGAGCAAATGAATTGCCAGGATTGCCTCGTGTTTGTCACTGTTCATCGTTACCTCAACAATAATAAGCCATCCAGGGCCTTTAGTAATAAAACTACCGCGAAACATCTTAGGCGGGTCTTTTGACCCTTGTTGACTATGTCCATTCTAAAGAGGTCTGTCTTTGCTCAGTCTTAATACCACTGATCCATGAACCCAGGTACTTCAAAATGACCCTCATCTGAAAATATAACTTTTTTTTCCATTTATCTGTCGTCCAACCCTTATGATCGAGTGCCCACCTCAACCGTTTTTGTCTTTACTAGCTGTTTGCTTACCGGTTTCTGGCAGTTCTGCCAACTTCAAGGAGCCTTTGTCGAATAGCTGAAGAATCAGCATTTACGCCAGCAGAAGCCAACTCTCACTGTAGATCATTGCTATTTTTCTTGGGATCCTTCACACTATTTCTTACGATAATTTTGTCATCGTGAGGTGTTATCTTGTGTTTTCTTTCACATCTTTCTCGACGCAGCGCTCCACAGTCACAAGTGTCGTCCGCTATCTTTAGAATCCTACCAACAGTTGACTTTTATAGGCTCAAATTTTCGGCGATATGTCTGATACTCAAATGAGCATGTTTTGTAAGTTACAATACTAGCAAGCTTCGTAGGTGTAACATCCATCATGAATTTCAGCAGTAATCATGAACTGAAAGGAAGAATTTGGCAAAATCACAATCACTCACAGAGCACGCTTGCAGGAATAGCCTGACAGAACAACAGCTGTTGTAGCACTGACGAGAGTAGCAGGATAACACCACAGCTGGATGGTTGCCAATAGTCGGTAGCAAAAAACCCAAATTGCGTTAATTAAGTTGCAGACTAAGACATATTACTAGATAATCACAAGATTTACTCCTGTCCCATTTAATTTGCACACTATTGCATTACACACGCATTCATGCACACACTAACATATAGACATACACACATTCAGCTCAAATACATTTCTGTACGAAATGAACTTAGAGAAGAAACTAATGCTCGAGCACAGACTATGGCAAACATCAGAAGTGTGATCGATCGCTGCTGGCAGAGGAACTAATGCTACCCAACAAGTTGTCAAAACTAAGAGACGGAGGAATGGAAAACCAAAAACCAAATAAACAGTAAGAACAACTGGGGTGTTAAAGCCAGGATGTCCGTGGACAGTAAGGGAAATTTTGTTTGTTGTATTTGAACAAATGATGGATGAAGTCTGGTGAATAAAGCGCTTCATTCTCTGTACAGAGCTGGAAGAGATGAAGGAAGTAATGGAGACAAGAAAGGTACAAAAGATAAGGACAATTACCGCTAAGGTGAAGCTCCACAGGTTGGGAAAATATCTCAAAATGCTGAGTTCAGAATTAGAGGAAATGAAGTAAAGGTGAATTAGTGACAATTACAATATGTAGGGAGACAGGAGGAAGGGCAGAGGCAGAAAAATAGATCTTTGTTGAATCTGAAACACAGGAAGAAGAGGTGGGCTTATAAAGTGGAATCAGATAAGATGCAGAAAACGAAGGCATTGTCACTGGTAGGCGGGATTCCCTAGTGGAAGAAGGTCGTGCCCAAGTGGTAATAAGTAGTTGTGTAGATAGCCTCTGTAACAAGATTCCATGTTATTGCAGTGTCTGACTGAATAGTATCATAGCGTCAATGGCAAGCTGAATAATTAGACATATGTGCAATCACTGGGTACTTTTATTATGTAGACGCATCGCCAGCCAGTGGCATTAACAATACAGTTCAAGGACACAAACAGAAGGCATGGAACCGTGGCACAGAGAACACCTCCACAAGTATTTACAACTGCTTGCCAAACTCTTGGGGATGACTTTTTCCAACTGGGAAATCCCACCTGCTAGTGACAATGCCTTCGCCTGCTGCAGCTTATCTGACTTCAATATACAAGCCCACTTCTTCCTCCTGTGCTGGCACATGACTTTACTTATGTATAACCTTTATGAAAACTTATAGTGTTATTAATCACTGCTGTGGAAGTTTTGGATCCATCTCACGTACAGTCCAACGTAATAAAGGTTTACATACAATAAAAGTTGTCCAATAACTATGTTAAAATAAAATCATATTCTCTATCTTTTATTCTTATTCATTGTCTTATAATAAAGAACAGCAAAGAAACGTAATGATTGGAGGAGCTTTGTGACCAGTTCGAATGTGAAAAACCAACTGAAGGATGATAAATAATGAAGCGGTTTTGATTACCTACATCCAACCATAATTTCACGTGAAGGGTATACCTGGAGATCCCTGCAGAGGTTTTCAGGGATCAACGCCCCCAGGGTCCAGTCTGTGACCAGGCCTTGGTTCTAAAGTATTTTATATTTCAGTGACATGTCACCTTCAGTGGCAGTCTCGTGTCGTAAAGAAGGAGTTTTGAATCTGAGGAACTGGACCTCTTATCCATTTGAGAAATTTTTACGTCTTGTGGAATGTAGCTTCTAGTAAAATGGAAAAAAGGTCCGGTTTCAACATAGATTCTGAAGCAAGCTATGTGTTGGAGGATAAAAAAGGCACAATACCCACACATAGGAGAATGAAACATATAACGACGTTTCTGTTCAACTTTGACCGAAACGTAGTCACAAGTTTTATTCTCCAATAACCTGGTTATTTGTGTACAGCGGTGGAGGTCGTGTCACTCGACCTGAGGGAAATTACATTATTCCTGGTCGTGTCATGTGGCCTTTCCCTGAACATCCGTGTCAACTGCCAGGGCCTCTGACAGCTGAAGTATTACTGAGAGATACTTCAATAAACACCAAGTGGGTAATAACATCTCTGTTTTGCAATTCATTTTAGATTATTCATTTTTCTATGGTCCTTCGCCCTGAAACTTAATAACAAGCTGACTCACGAAATCGTAATGACACGATTGCAAACAGTCCATACCACGGGCGGGGTTAGAACCCGCGATCAGAGAATCTCAAAACTCCAGACCGTCACGTTATCCACTGGGCCAGCTAGCCACAATAAGATTCATCCAACTAGGTGGTGCCTATGTTAACCTTCCTATGGTGCATAAATATACCTAGTTGGATGAATCTTAATGTGGCCAGCTGGCCCAGTGGCTAAAGCGTTGGTCTGGAGTTTTAAGACTCTCTGACCTCGGATTCTAACCCCGCCCGTAGTATGGTTTGATAACAAGCTGCCGACATTAATACACAGGGGAAACAATCTGCATATTATTTTTTTAGGACTGTTCGAAAAGTTGCCACATGAAAACTTGGTCTACTAAGAGTGTCTGTTTTTCAACTTCTTAGGGCTCTGACGTGGAACATTTCGCCATTACTTCCGTTACCTTCATTCACTCTGTTATCAGCGTTAAATATAAGTATTCCCGTAAGAGAAGACTATCTGTTAACATAAGATACCTGAGACAAAAACACATTACAGAACAAACTTTTATTACGACAATGTTTCTCTCTACGATGAGCTTTATGAAGTCAATCGTGACTCTATAAAACTATACACAGAGATAAAAGTTCACATAATGCAAGCTTGTCTTGCAACGTGACTCTTAGTCCTCAGTCTTGTCGTCAGCACTCATTGCTGATTCACTGGCGCTGGCTGCCATATAGGAGTCCTCTGTTATTCGGGAATATATCATTAAAACCTTTCTGATTATCTACTTTACTTTCATAGAAATGTCTCAAGCCAAAAATATAAGTCAGTACTTTAGTAGCTCCTTCTATTTTCTTCCTGCTTGTTTTCACATATTTGTTGCTACAAGAGCAGAATTTATTTAAACGTTCTTATATATATATATATATATATATATATATATATATATATATATATATATATATATATTTTATATATATGTATATATATATATATATATATATATATATATATATATATATATATATATATATATATATATATATATATATATATATATATATATATATATATATATATATATATACGTCGTGCCGAATATGTAAGACTGGCCAATTAGCAAGAACTCATTTAAAATTAAGTCCTTTGTAAAATTGTCTCTTATACGTTTAAAGATATATTTTTTCATTATCGTTTATGTAAAAATTTTTAATTTTGCTCCAAAAGAATCTTAGAAAACGTACCTAACCTTATTACAACAAGAACAATTTATTTTAGCCTAACCCAACTAAATATATTTTACATTTGTTTACAGTAATTTAATATTAAACAAACACAGTGAAATATATTTTTTTCGTTAGGTTTAGAATGATTTTGGCGAAATTATTGCATACACAAATTTTCGCTTCTCCTATATGTCAAGAATAGCGTTGCTATTTAAGCCAAGATCGCAAGTTCTACCTATTCGGCACGACATATAATATATATATATATATATATGTCGTGCCGAATATGTAAAACTGGTCAATTAGCAAGAAATCATTTAAAATTAACTCCTTTCTAAAACTTTCTCTTATACGTTTAAAGATATATTTTTTTCATTAATGTTGATGTAAAAATTTATAATTTTGCTCCAAAAGGAACTTAGAAAACTTACCTAACCTTATTATAACAAGCTCAATTTATTTTAGCCTAAACCAACTAAATATATTTTAGATTTATTTACAATAATTTAATACTAAACAAACACAGTGAAATATA